>NW_028317950.1:0-300000 GCF_062004578.1 Staurois parvus | reverse complement strand
CTACTGGCGGGCACAACTAAGCTGCCACACCTTACCTGTTATTACCCTAAAAGAGCAGGAATCAGTGTATGGGTGTATGGTATGGGCTAGCCTGCGGTGCAGCACAACAGCTTACAATCTTACACAAATCTACAGTATTCCCCCTCCCATAACTGGTCCTGTAGCACGTGCCTCAGTATTCCTTCTGAGCAAAACGCCAGTCTGGCTTGAGTTTGTGGGATTTTATCAGCTCTCCAATGTGAAATGTCGCTTTAAGTGGTGGAGTCCTTCCAATAATCAGTAACAACACTTGCGGCCTGACACAAACAGAGACCCTAACTAACTAACTATAGGCCTGGACTCAGTCTCTAGGCGCCAACACTGAAATGAGGTGCACGATCTTACTGACCCGAGTCTGCTTTGCATCCGCTAATGACTCTGAACAGAACAAATGTCTCTCCAGCAAGCATGTATGTATCGCAGTGTATATTGCTTTCTTCCTCTGCTCTCATCAGCATTCCTGGCAGCAATCTTCCTTTCTCTGAACAGGATCAGGGTTTAGGATATGATCAGCTTCACTTAGCTGCAGCTCTGGTTACTGAGGGATGTTCTCACACCTGGATGACATCAGATTCTCTGCTCACACGACTCCTGTGTTCACCATCCTCCAAAACATGGCTGCTGTCTCTCCTTCCTGTTCTCTAAACTCTGTGTGAAAAACCCCACCACTTCATGAATATAGAAATGTCTATGCAGTCTGAGGCTGTGTTAGGAAAACAGTGACATCTTGTGGCTAAACCGCAGAATGTCATTCCAGAACATTTAAATTACTCCACACAATAATTTACTGCACACAAACAGTGTTCAAACAATGAGAGCTGTTTCTCCATCTCACATACCTTGGACAGGGCAGATGAGAGATCTAAGTACCGCCCCCATTGCCAGTACCATGTGACCTGCTGTGACCAATCACAGCAGGTCACATGACAGTTGTATACAATGGATGGCTTCATTCATGCCATCCATTGTATACTAGTGTGTCTAGCTGTGAATGGTCACAGCGATCACATGCACAAGCTGGGCCAATCACAGCCCAGCTGTGTCATGTGATTAGCCATGGGCAAATCACAGCTAAGCACAAAAAAAAAAAAACCCTGAATGAATCGATGTCATTCAGGTAAATGCTTGCTTATAGCAAAATAATTCTTTGCTATAAGCAAATTGTGTAAAAAAAAAACAAATACTGATCACTTCCCCAAAGTAGTACAATGTTACTATGGTAACATTGTACTACTTTGGTCATAGTGAAATATGAAAAAAAAATCTTAAAAAAAAGAAAAAAATTAATAAATTAAAAATAATAAAATTTTAAAAAATTATAATTTTTTTTTCATACTGTCACCAGTGTCCCTGATCACCGCCATGCCAGTTATATGATGATGCTGTACTGCACTGGTGACAGTATGTAAAAAAAAATTGAAAATAATTTTTTTAATTTTTTCATTTTCCGAAAAATGACAAAAAAAATACAACTTCAAAAAACTCGCCATGCCTCTTATGAAGTACGTCGGACTGTCTACTTTACAAAAAGGGGTCATTTGGGGATATCTGTACTACTCTGACATTCTTGGGCCTCAAGAAATTAGATTGGCCGACAGTACTTCAGGACTGATCAATATTCAGATCTATACCATAGTTTGTGAACTCTATAACTTTCCTACAAACTAAAAAATACATCCTAATTTGGGTTATTTTCACCAAAGACATGTAGCAGAATACATCTCGGCCTAAATTTATGAAGAACAATTATTTATTTGCAAACTATAACAGAAACAAAGAAAAACGTGTTTTTGTTTTCAAAAGTTTCTGCCTTTTTTTGTTAATTTAGCAAAAAATAAACACCCCGGCGATGATTAATTACCACCAAAAGAAAGCTCTAGTTGTGTGAAGAAAATGATAAAAATTTAATATGGGTACAATGTTGCATGACCGCGCAATTGTCATTCAAAGTGTGAGAGCGCTGAAACCTGAAAATTGGCCTGGGCAGGAAGAGGGTAAAAGTGCCCGGTATTGAAGAGGTTAAGGGTCAGTTCACACTATAGAAATGCAATCCAGCTGTGCATTTCTGCATGCGCTTTTTTATGCATTTTTGATGCGTTCCGGTGTGTTTTTGATGAGTTCTAGTTCATTTCCCCTCTCTTTTTTATACATTTAAATAGGGCGCGTTCTAATGTAGTTTTGGTGCATTTTTATGCGTTTTACCGCATTCCAGTACAGTTCCATGCAGGAAAAATGCAGCCTGTTCTACTTCTGCATCCAGAACACACTGCAACTGCAAGCACTGATGTGAACTATGACATCATATCACCTACTATTCTGTGCGTTTTGGATGCAGAAAACAGCAACTGAAACGCATGTAGTGTGAACTGGTCCTTAGGGCTGGTTCACACTATAGAAACGCAGTCCAGATGTGTTCTGGAGACATTTCTGCATGTGCGGTTTTTATGCATTTTTGATGCGTTCTGATGTCTTTTCCCCCTCTCTTTTATTTCAATTTAAATAGGGTGCATTCAAATGTGTTTTTGGTGCGTTTTTCATGCGTTCCAGTACAGTTATGTGCAGAAAAAATGCAGCCTGTTGTACTTTTTTTTTCTGCATCCTGAACACGCTGCAACTGCAAGCACTGATGTGAATTATGACACTGACCACCATATCACCTACTTTCTGTGTGTTTTGGATGCAGAAATAAAGCAACTGAAATGCATGTTGTGTGAACTGGTACTTAGGGGTCGGTTCACACTACTCAGTCCAGATGTGGTCCGGATGCATTTCTGCATGCGCTTTTTTTAAATGCATTTTTGATGCGTTCCGGTGTGTTTTTGATGAGTTCTAGTTCATTCCCCCCCCCCCCTCTTTATCTTCAATTTAAATAGGGCGTGTTCTAATGTAGTTTTTGGTGCGTTCCGGTGCATTTTTTACTGCGTTCTAGTACAGTTCCGTGCAGGAAAAATGTAGACTGTTGTCCTTTTTTTTTCTGCATCCGGAACACACTGGAACTGCAAGCACTGATGTGAACTATGACATTGACAACCATATCACCTACTTTCTGTGCGTTTTGAAATGCAGAAGAAAAACAAAACACATGTAGTGTGAACTGGCCCTTAGGGCTGGTTCACACTATAGAAACGCAGTCCAGATGTGTTCTGGAGACATTTCTGCGTATGCATTTTTTATGCATTTTTGATGCGTTCTGATGTGTTTTTCCCCCTCTTTTATTTCAATTTAAATAGGGTGCATTCAAATGTGTTTTTGATGCGTTTTACTGTGTTCCAGTACAGTTCCGTGCAGGAAAAATGCAGCCTGTTCTACTTCTACATCCGAATCGCACTACTACTGCAAGCACTGATGTGAACTATGACACCGACCACCAAGGGGGGAATGACAACTCATCGGGCCCCCGGGCAATAGGGCATAATGGGGCCCCTGTGTCCTTGCCCAAACTCAAAAGCCTATGAAAAAGTGCCAGGGGCATCTCATGGGGCCCTCTACTGACCCCGGGCCCTCGGGCAATGCCCGAGTTTCCAAATGATCAGTCCGCCCCTGCCGACCACCATAACGCCTACTTTCTGTATGTTTTGGATGCAGAAAAAAAGCAACTGAAACCCATGTAGTGTGAACTGGTCCTTAGGGGTCGGTTCACACTATAGAAACGCAGTCCAGATGTGTTCTGGACGCATTTCTGCATGCACGTTTTTTCTGCGTTTCAGTTAATTTTTCGCCCTTTTTCTTCAATTTAAATAGGGTGTGTTCGAATGTGTTATTGGTGCGTTCCGGTGCATTTTTGATGCGTTTCACCGTGTTCCAGTACAGTTCTATGCAGGAAAAATGTAGCATGTTCTACTTTTTTTTTTTTTTTTGCAAGCACTGATGTGAACTATGACATTGACCACCATATCACCGACTTTCTGTGCGTTTTGGAAGTAGAAAAAAAAGCAACTGAAACGCATGGAGTGTGAACTGGCCCTACACGTATAGTTTTTCATACGGAAATTTTTGTTTCAAGAATATTCGTGAGATTTTCTAACCGTTAGTTGGGGTCACATCGATGTTCTTTTTTTAGCGCAGTGGCAGGAAGATTTAAAGATCAGGAAGGATAACGTTTGTCGATCAGATGAATATTTGGCCCGTGTATGGGGTTATCATTCAGAAATTGCATTCATTTTAAAGTCCAATGTTAAAAGCGAAGGAAAATTTCGAACGACATTCACCCACTGTACACAGAATGTTCATACGACTTTTCTTACGAATGTTCTTCCGCCAATCTATATGGGTATGGGCAGCTTTACACTGTTCTGGAATGTTTACGTCATTCAATGTACCCCCTTTATGTAGAAGACTTTGTTTTTTTGTAGAGGAGGCAATGGGAACGGAAAGTAATATACAGCTACACTGTAAAAAAAATAGCGATTGCTGAGCCCAGCTACAACCACCTTCATCAGGCATCGCCAGAATGTTCCTCCAGGGCGGGGTTTATCACCCCGAACCCTGTGCTTGCCTGCCACACCCTCTCACAAACCAACTTCTCGACCACACCCCTTACAAAGCTGCCCAACTCCCGGCCCCTCCCACTGAGAAGGTACTACCCAGCAACAATTTGCTTTCGCTCATGTCCACACCCGCTCTCAAAGCCGGCCACACCCCCTTCACAGAACTGTGCACTCTCCACCACACCCCCCTCAGAGCAGGCCACACCTTCTCGCAAAGCTGTTCCCCTCCCATCTGCTTGTCCTACCACAGGCGTTCAGCCTTCCAGGCCACACCCCTCACCGACCAGTGTGTTTCTCGGCCACATCCCCCTCCAAAGCCATGCTCCTCCCATTCACACCCCAACACAAATCCGGCCACACCCCGTCACCAATCAGTGCGTTTCTCGGCCACATCCTCCCTCAACCATGCTCCCCCCAATCACACGCCAACACCAATCTGGTCACACCCCCTCACCAACCAGTGCGTTTCTCGGCCACACACCCCCAACCGTGCTCCCCCCAATCACACGCCAACACCAATCTGGTCGCACCCCTTCCCAGAGCCCTTAGCCTTCCTGGCCACACCCCTTTACCGAACAGCGCACACCCTTCTCCAAAGTCACGCTCCTCCCGATCACACGCCCCCCCCAGCGTCGGCCACACCTCCTGGAATTTGTCAGCGAAGCCGCTCTCGGCCAATCAGAGGCGCGTCCACGGAGCGCTGAAGGGGGTGTGGCGTTGCGTGTCCCGGAAGTTGGTGTCGTTCTGTGTGAGGGGGTCCCCGTGTCCGGTGTCAGGATGAAGGAGCCGTCCGCCCCGCTCGGCTCTCCCCCAGTCCCCGCCTTCCTCATGAAGCTCTGGGCGCTGCTGGAGGACCCGAGCAACGGCGACGTCATCACCTGGAGCTGGGTAACCACAACTTTCCCCCTTCCTGGCCTGTGCTTGTCCTGTGTGGGGCCCCCTGGCTTCCTGGTAGATGGGGACTCACCCTAACAGCCCTTAAAGAGGCCGCGTCCCCCTCCCGGCTCAGAGCGCCCGCCGCATTGCCCTCCGACCAGTCTAAAGCAGGACTCCAGGGAACACTTTAGCCATTCTGGGTGGAGTCATGAAGGGGGAGGACCCCTGTCAGGTGATTCTGCCCTCTGTGTCCCCTTTGGGGGATTTCCTTTTGCTTCCTGCCCCGGAGCCACAACAGGAAGTGAGAGGAAATCCCCACAAATGAGGGAACTAGTCATGGACCCAAAATTCCCACGCACGTGCCGCCCTACCCACACTATTATTGGCTCCTCGGCATGTCAATCACCGGGTCCCGCCCACCGGTTCTCAGCCAGGATTCATTAATTGTCAAGGGAGCTGACTGGAGAGACCTGTATGTGAACAACACTGAGCTCTCCCCTGTCAGCAAGGACATGCTGCTTTGTATCTCTCTGCACAGCCATACACAGCAGCATGTCTACACAGTAAAGCACAGCGCTCATTTAACCCTTTGATTGTCCCAGATGTTAACCCCTTCTTACCCAGTGTCATTAACTGACTTGGTGTCACTGAGGATGTCTGTGACACCAAGTCAGTTCCCCCAGTGTCAGAATGCCCGCCCCAGTCCCACTAAAAGTTGCTGATCGTCGCCATTATTAGTATTAAAAAAAAAAAAATTCCAGTATCTATTCCGCCATTTGTAAACGTTACAACTTTCCTGTAAACCAATTAATTAACACGGATTGGGATTTTCTTTTTTTTTTTAGCAGACTACATTTTGGCCTAAATTTGATTTTTTTACATTTTCTTTTTACTGGACATGTGTAACACCTTCCTGCCTGGCCTATAGCAGTTTGACGGCTGGGCAGGACACTCACCATTGTGACTGGGTGTCAGATGACACGGGACACAGCCGGTGACATATCACTACAACCACCATGACCAATCACAGCAGATCCCATGTCAATTGTATACAATGGATGGCTTCCTGTCATGCCATCCATTATATACAATTATGTTGTTAGATGTGATTGATCAAAGCAGTCACATGATACAGACAGAGCCAATCACAGCCCATCTGTATCATGTGATCATCTTTGCCCAATCACAGCTAATCACAACAAAAGACTGAAGGAATCAGTTTCATTCTGTAACAATGATTGCAAATATCAATTAAATACATTGGTATTAGAAATCATAATGGGTAAAAAGAAAAAGTCTTGATCACTTGCCCAGATTAGGTCAATGTTATTATAGTAACATTGTATTGCTCTGGTCACAGTGTGCTGAAAAAAAAATCGTAAAAAAAGAAAAAAAAGTAATTAAAAAAAAAGTGAAAAAAAAAATTAAATTTTTTTTTTTTTTTACGTGCTGTCGCCACTCAGTGTCCCTGATCACTGCCACACAAGTTATATAATCATGCTGTACTGGACTGGTGACAATATGTAAAAAAAAAGTTGTGATGTGTGTCACGGTTGCCCGATCACCACCATCAACATGCGATAATCGCACGACCGCGACCAACAATTATACGTCACGCCCACGGCGTCAGACCCCAGACCTTCTCACCAAACTCGTGACCAAAGGACCGGCCGATCTAAAACCGCGATGTGACGTGCGTAACAATGCCACACTCAGCTGCACCCTGCACAACGATTGTCCAGCTAATGGAACACAATCGACGCCCCAGCAGCCTGAATGCGCTTGTTACTGGGTCGGGTTAATCACGCAACTAACCTTTCACTGCCACCACCACTTTTTGTACAGAGAAAGGGGAAACTCTCTTTATCCAATATACACTGTAATGGTTGAAAAATCTCCTGTACAATACAGTCACCGCAGGCTGATTGGGCAGAAGATTAAACAAACACAGTAGCGTCTCTTCAAAAGGCAGGAATTCGTGAAATGCAAGTAAGCGCTTAGAAACAGTCTAACACTTTCAGAAAGAAAAATTTATTACTAAAAGAGTAAAAATGTAACTAATATATATATTATTATGCGTAGAAAACAGTTCAGCATAGAGATAACAGGAAGAAGTTAAAAGGTTAAGTTACTTGACATGTTAAGCCTTAAGGTAAGCAGATCCAAGTTGCAGAGGGGTCTTTGATCTCCTGCTGTTACGATGTTAAAATTAGGAGATCTCTTTAGCTTTCATCTTTAGGCTTGCCAGCCTGTCTTTTAAAGTCCCCCTGCAGGGGGGGGGGGGGTGGCTCCGAATACTGGCCAATACCCTGTTTTGGGCGGGATGCTCGGATGGGCTCTGCATTAAAACTGACAGCTTCATAATCCATGATATGAACCATAGGTGACAGCTGACCTGAGGAATGTTCAATTAACTTCTGTCACCTGGCTGGTAGGGTTTATGAGGTTCCAACTTCTTTCAAGTCCAGGGAAAAAACTATCTTATCTTGGTTAGGAGGTGTGATATTTTACACAGGCCTTGGGACAGAGTGTCTGCTGTGTCTATGGGGGGGCTTTGTAGCGCTGGGCCCCCTGCTGCTCCAGCCTGCCAGCAACTTTTAACACTTACACATCTGTCCCTGTGTCTCTCAGGAAGGGAGGGGGTAGGGAATGAAGGATTGAGGAATACTTCTAATAAAAAAGGGGAACTCCGCATCCAACTCTGATGAGCAAGGTTGCTACAATGTGTGTGTTTTTTTTGTTTTTTGTTTTTTTTTTCTACATTTTCCAAAAAATTGTAACAAAACATTACAATCTCCAAAAAACTCACAATGCCTCTTACTAAATACTTTGGACTGTCTATTTTTCAAAAATGGGTAATTTTGGGGGTATTTGTACTATGCCGGTGTTTTCTGGTCTCAAGAAATGAGATTGGCTGTCAGTACATTGATTGATCGATTGTCAGATATCTCACATTTTTGTAAATATTTGATTCTATCTTTTCATGTGACAACACTGAAGAAATGACACTTTGCTACAATGTGACATAGTGAGTGTACAGCTTGTATAACATGTAAATTTGCTGTCCCCTCAAAATAACAACACACAGCCATTAATGTCTAAACCTCTGGCAACAAAAGTGAGTCCACCCCTAAGTGACAATGTCCAAATTGGGCCCAATTAGCCATTTTCCCTCCCCGGTGTCATGTTACAAGGTCTCAGGTGTGAATGGGAGCAGGTGTGTTAAATTTGGTGTTATCATTCTCACTCTCTCATACTGGTCACTGAAAGTTCAACATGGCACCTCATGGCAAAGAACTCTCTGAGGATCGGAAATAAAGAATTGTTGCTCTACATAAAGATGGCTGAGGCTATAAGAAGATTGCCAAGACTTTGAAATTGAGCTGCAGCACGGTGGCCAAGACCATACAGCGGTTTAACAGGACAAGTTCCACCCAGAACAGGCCTTGCCATGGTCCACCAAAGAAGTTGAGTGCACGTGCTCAGCGTGATATCCAGATGTTGTCTTTGGGAAATAGACGTATGAGTGCTGCCAGCATTGCTGCAGAGGTGGAAGGGGTTGGGGGGGGGATCAGCCTGTTTGTACTCAGACCATATACGTCGCACTCTGCATCAAATTGGTCTACATGGCTGTCGGCCCAGAAGGAAGCGTCTTCTAAAGATGATGCACAAGAAAGTCCGCAAACAGTTTGCTGAAGACGAGCAGACTAAGGACATGGATTACTGGAACCATGTCCTGTGGTCTGATGACACCAAGATCAACTGATTTGGTTCAGATGTTGTCAAGTGTGTGTGGTGGCAACCAGGTGAGGAGTACAAAGACAAGTGTGTCTTGCCTACAGTCAAGCATGGTGGTGGAGTGTCATGGTCTGGGGCTGCATGAGTGCTGCCGGCACTGGGGAGCTACAGTTCATTGAGGGAACCATGAATGCCAACATGTAATGAGACATACTGAAGCAGAGCATGATCCTTCAGAGACTGGGTCACAGGGCAGTATTCCAACATGATAACGACCCCAAACACACCTCCAAGACGACCACTGCCTTAGTAAAGAAGCTGAGCGTAAAAGTGATGGACTGGCCAAGCATGTCTCCAGACCTAAACCCTATTGAGCATCTGTAGGGCATCCTCAAATGGAAGGTGGAGGAGCACAAGGTCTCTAACATCCACCAGCTCCGTGATTCCGTCATGGAGGAGTGGAAGAGGACTCGAATGGCAACCTGTGAAGCTCTGGTGAACTCCATGCCCAAGAGGGTTAAGGCAGTGCTGGAAAATAATGGTGGCCACACAAAATATTGACACTTTGGGCCCAATTTGGCCATTGTCACTTAGGGGTGTACTCACTTTTGTTGCCAGCGGTTTAGACATTAATGGCTGTGTGTTGAGATATTTTGAGGGGACAGCAAATTTACATGTTATACAAGCTGTACACTCACTACGTCACATTGTAGCAAAGTGTCATTTCTTCAGTGTTGTCACATGAAAAGATAGAATCAAATATTTACAAAAATGTGAGGAGTGTACTCACTTCTGGGAGATACTGTATATCCCATAGTTTGTAGACTCTATATCTTTCCTACAGACTAAATAATATACACTAATTTGGGGTCTTTTCACCAAAGAAATGTAGCAGAATACATTTTGACCTAAATTTATGAAGAAATGTTATTTATTTGCATTTTAGTGTGTTTTTTTTTCAAAAGTTTCAGGTTTTTTTTTGTTTATTTAGCAAAAAATAAACTCTGATCGGCTTCTTTATTTTGGAATGAATCCTCAAGCGCAAAAGGCATCTATTTTCTTTTTTAAACGCTTGTCTCCTGAATGCACAAGTAATTAAGTTTTTATTTTGTCCAGCTTACATAGTTAGTCTGGCTGAAAAAAGACAAAAGTCCATCCAGTTCAACCAAAAAAAAAAGTTATGATCCTATACCCATAGCTCATCCAGAGGAAGGCAAAAAAACCCAGCAAAGCATGATCCAATTTGTTCCTGCAGGGAAAAAAATTCCTTCCTGATCCCCCGAGAGGCAATCGGAATTGTTTCTCTTCTAAAACACCTGTAAATGCCTGTGTGTGCGCATGGACACCTAGGCTGACATAGAGGGGCATTTACAGGCTGAAAGGGAAACCGCTAAACGTCCGTATACCCAGATCCCGCCCACATTGTACTGCAGACAGGCGGCTGCTGCAGGCAGAACAATGTATCCGTACCTCGCTGACTACTTCTAGGCTTTGTGCGCACGCATGCACACCCCCACCTAAGCAGATCCTGGCCAATGATTCACCGTGGGGACCTGCTGATCGGCTGTGTCCAATCACAGCCCAGAGCTGTGTGTTGACATCAACACAGAGCTCTGTACAGAGGGAATGATCTTTGCTTCTTCTCCCTGCAAAGCAGGGATGAGAAACGGAGAACTTTTTTTTTTGACAAAGCAGCACACATTGACACTTGTTAAGCACACCCTTAACCCCTGATTACCCCAAGATGTTAACCCCTTCCCAGACAGTGCCATTAGTACAGCGACAGTGTGCAGTATTATCAGTGATCACTGTATTCGTGTCAGTGGCAGTTAGTCGGTTCCCTCCCAGCGCCAGGCCAGATCCACACTTGAGTGTAGCTTGTTTTGCGTGTTTTCATACAGCGCTTGTCAGGCGTTTTTGAACGTTTTTGGGGGTTTTTATTAGCCAATAGAGAAAAATAGCACCCGTTGCATCATTTGTTGGTAGCTTTTTTAGCTTTTCCATCAGCTTTTAATTTTTTATTATTCATTTATCTTTTTTTTTTAATGTGTTAATAATAATAAATGTAAAATAAATACCCAAAAATGATCATAAATAATATATAATAATAAATAACCCCCATAACCCTTACAAAAGTGAATGAAATTAATAATTATAAAATAATAAACACCCTAACACAAAATAATTAGAATTATTTATTTTTGTTTGGGTTTGAGGGTTTATTGTTTTATTATTATCATTATATTATTATAAATAATTTAATACATATATTTGTTTTAGATTTAGGGAGTTAAAGCTGGACTGCGCTGTATCTGAGCACCACAAACCAAAAATGCTACAAAATTCACTTTTAAAGCTGAGTTCCACTCAAAAGCGGAAGATCCACTTATTTGCCTCCCCCTCCACTGCCATATTTGAACCTTTTTGGGGGGGAGTGGATACCTGTTTCTGACAGGTACCTGCTCCCACTTCCAGCTCAGTTTGCCACAGCGAAGTGAGCTGGAAGTTCGGCCCCCTCCTCCCTCCCGCAGTCTCCTGGAAGATTTCACAGGTCCCAGGAGACTGCTGGAGCAATCATGATGCTGCGCGCGACTCGCACATGTGCAGTGGACACCAGGCTGTGAAGCCGCAAGCTGTCACAGCCTGGTGCCCACAGTTGAGATGCCGGCACCCTGAAGGGGAGAAGGGACTGCGCAGGTGAGAACATCGCTGGACTTTGGGACAGGTAAGTGTGTGTTTTATTAAAAGTCAGCAGCTGCAGTGTTTGTAGCTGCTGACATCTAATAAACACAAAAACAGCTGGGACTCCACTTTGGTGTTCAAAACAAATCCCTCCATCCATCCTTCTCTCCATGCTTTATTTTGCTGAGAAATCACTTTAAAAACACCCCCTGGCATTACTGGCAGTGGCCATCTTGAGTAAGGGCGGATGATTAATGTAGCAGTTATTTCCTGGAATCAATCTGCCCCTAGCTCAGGCATGGGCTTAGCTGAGAACTCTCCCTCCCCTCCTGAAGACTGCTGGGATGTATGACATCATTTGTCTAGCCCTGGAAACCAGGAAGTAACTGAAGAAATGTAAAAACAAAAACAAATAATAAGTATAATATACTTTCCTATCTATTTAGTAATGTCAGTAGCGTAAGGATTAGAAATAGTCCATGTTGATTGTGAGTGAAGTTAGAGGTTAACCACTTCAGCCCCAAGCCATTTCTGCCACTTTTTTGTTTACTTTTTAAAATCTGTATTTTTTGCTAGAAAATGTCTTAGAACACCTAAACATGTATTTTTTAAAGCAGAGGCCCTGGAGAATAAATTGGTTCTCTTTGTATTTCTTTTATGTCACATGGTATTTACTCAATGGTTTCTTCAAATCCAGTTTTTGGGAAAAAATATACTTTAAAAAAACATTTTAGTGCAAAAAGACAATACATAACCCAATTTTTGTATAATATAAAAGAGGTTGTTAAGCTAAGTAAATTGATTTCAAACATGTCACGCTTTAACCACTTGCCTACCGGGCACATATAACCCCCTTCCTGTCCAGGCCAATTTTCAGCTTTTAGTGCTGTCACAGTTTGAATGACAATTGCGCAGTCATGCAACACTCTACCCATATGAAATTTTTATAATTTTTTTGAGACATAGACCTTTCTTTTGGTGGTACTTAATCACCACCTTTTTTATTTTTTGCTAAACAAACCAAAAATAACTGAAAATTTTGGAAAAAAAACAAAAGTTTTTTCTTAGCTTTTGTTATATAACTTTGTAAATAGGTGATTTTTCTCCTTCACTAATGTGCGCTAATGAGGCTGCAGTGATGGGGACTGATAGGCTGCAGTGATGGGGACTGATATGTGGCACTGATGGGCATTGACAGGCATCACTGATGGGCACTGAAAGGCAGCACTCATATATGGCACTAATAGGTGGCATTGACGGGCACTGATAGGCAGCACTGATTGGCAGTACTGATAGGTGGCACTGAAAGGCAGCTCAGATGGACACTGGTATGTGGCATTGATGTGCACTGGTAGGCACTGATATGTGGCATTGGGCACTGGCAGGTGGCATTGATGGGCACTGGCAGATGGCACTGCTGGGGCTACACTGATCATCAGGGCACACTGATCATCAGTGTCGTGATGATCAGTGTAGATGTCCCCTCTGAGGAATGCTGATTACCGGGTCTCCTCTCCTCTCGAGCTGTCAGCATGACAGCTTGTGAGCAGAAAAATGCCAGTAACTGGCATTTCCTTATTTACATGCGATCAGCTGTGATTGGACACCGCTGATCACATGACTGAGCCGCCGCCTTCGGCTCTTTCCATTGATCAGTGATCCGCTGTGTCCTAGGGACACAGCACACCACAGATAGGTGCGCTGCATGCACCCAGGGCCGTGCACGCGCAGTTAGAGTGGGAGGACGTTATATGGCGGGAGGGAGGCGGTTAAAATTGCGCACGCCCGTGCAACGATGACAAATGGCAGTGATACCTCGTGTGGGACGATCGGTGTTTGCACGAGCACGGAGGGATGGGGGCACTTACATTTTTTTTTATATATAATTTTTTTATTTTGCACTGTCACTTTCATTTTTTTTTTTTTTTAACATCCCTGTGACAGTAATAGACACATGACAGGTAGGGATGCACCGACATTTCAGTGGCTGAAATGTTTTGGCCGAAAACACCCCTTTTGGCCATCTGCCGATATGAAAAAGCACCGATACAGGTGCTGAAAAAACCGCGTCCCTCGCTGCTGCCACCGGCTGCAGCTCGGTAGTTCTCAGCCTTACCTTAGAAACCAACGAACGATCCCGGCGCTGGGCATAGGGATGAGTGAAGGAAAGATGGCCTCCAGTGGGAATCCCTTTGACAGCTGAAACATTAATGCACGCTTTTCACTACTAAAATACCACCTGATTTGATAAAATAACTCCTGTGGTATTTTAGTAGCCTTTTTTAGTGAATTTACTGTTTTTCAGTGCATTCTGGGCATTTGGGAGGGTCTCCTGAGGTTATCTTTTAACCAATACACGCCCGGCCAATAGCCAAAAGGCTAGCTGCTTAATTATCTCCTCATGATTAGCGCTCACTTTGTTACACATTAATAGCCAAAAGGCGGCCGGCAAAATGTACTGCATTTCCGGGTTGGACGCCAACCCGCACATGCGCACTTTTCACGCTTGCAGAGCCGCGCAGCGGCGCGATCTGTCACCGGCCGTGTACCTCGGACACGGCCAATGACAGATCTGAGTAACGGCCCTGTTGCCGGTACCATGTGACCTGCTGTGACCAATCACAGCAGGTCACATGAGAGTTGCATACAATGGATGGCTTCATTCATGCCATCCATTGTATACTACTGTCTAGCTGTGAATGGTCACAGCTAATCACATGCACATGTCATGTGATTAGCTGTGGCCAAATCATAGCTAAGCACAAAAAAAAAAAAAAACCTGAATGAATCGATGTCATTCAGGTAAATGCTTGCTTATAGCAAAGTAATTCTTTGCTATAAGCAAATTGTGTAAAAAAAAAAAAAAATACTGATCACTTCCCCAAAGTATTACAATGTTACTATGGTAACATTGTACTACTTTGGACATGAACCCTTAAAGTAGTGCAGCGCTGAATAGCAAAAAATATCCTGGTCATGAAGGAAGTACAGTTGTGACCAAAATTATTCAACCCCCACTGAAATTGAGTGTTTTGGCCAGTTTGACATTGCTTTTGATCATTCAGTCATCTTGCTTACATTTACATTAAAGAGGCACTTGTAGGTCAGACAAATATAACATAACAGTTATAATGAAATAACCACAAATGTCTTTTCTGTGCTCACAGCATTATCAGTTTTATTCAACCCCCAAGTGACATTCAATCTTAGTACTTAGTACAGCATCCTTTTACAGTTATAACAGCTTTTAAACGTGAAGCATAGCTTGACACAAGTGTCTTGCAGCGATCTACGGGTATCTTCGCCCATTCTTCATGGGCAAAGGCCTCCAGTTCAGTCACATTCTTAGGCTTGCGCACTGCAACTGCTTTCTTTAAGTCCCACCAGAGGTTCTCAATCGGATTTAAGTCTGGTGACTGCGATGGCCACTCCAAAATGTTCCAGCCTTTCCTCTGCAACCATGCTCTAGTGGACTTGGAGGTATGCTTGGGATCATTGTCCTGTTGAAAGGTCCAACGTCTCCCAAGCCTCAGGTGTGTGACGGACTGCATCACGTTTCCATCCAATATCTCCTGGTACTGAAGAGAATTCATGGTACCTTGCACACGCTGAAGCTTCCCTGTACCTGCAGAAGCAAAACAGCCCCAAAGCATGATTGACCCTCCACCATGCTTCACAGTAGGCAAGGTGTTCTTTTCATCATAGGCCTTGTTCTTCCTCCTCCAAACATAGCGTTGATCCATGGGCCCAAACAGTTCTAATTTTGTTTCATCAGTCCACAGAACACTATCCCACAACTTTTGTGGTTTGTCCACATGGCTTTTGGCATACTGCAGTCGACTCTTCTTATTCTTTGGAGACAGCAAGGGGGTACGCCTGGGAGTTCTGGCACGGAGGCCTTCATTACGCAGTGTGCGTCTTATTGTCTGGGCTGAAACTTCTGTACCCACATCTGACAAATCTTTTCTCAGTTCCTCAGCAGTCACACGGGGACTTCTCTCCACTCTACGCTTCAGGTAGCGCACAGCAGTCGAAGTCAGCATCTTCTTTCTGCCACGACCAGGTAGCGTTTCAACAGTGCCCTTTGCCTTGAATTTGCGAATGATGCTTCCTAAGGTGTCTCTTGGTATGTTTAACATCTTTGCAATCTTCTTATAGCCATTGCCCTTCCTGTGAAGAGAAATCACCTCTTCTCTTGTCTTCCTGGACCATTCTCTTGCCTTCACCATGTTTGTAACCACACCAGTAAATGTCTAGAAGGAGCTGAGTATCACAGTCATTTTAAAGCTGCCTAATTGGTGCTTATTATGCTTGATTGCTGCTCGGTGACATCCACAGGTGTTTTCAATACCTGATGGAAAGCACCTGTATGAACCTCTGTTCTTCAGAGTGGTAGTCTTTAAGGGGTTGAATAATTGTGGCAATGAAGAAACCACATAAGAACCATTTACTACTGTATTACATAAACAATTGATGTCATTTTAGTTGCATTTGGGTAGTTACAACGTCCTTGTAGGATTTGATTCTGAATACAATTCCAAATGTACACTATAGTCCCTAAACCCCTTTACAGCATTGGGGGTTGAATAATTTTGGTCACAACTGTAGAAGCTTTACAGCTGAAGTGGTTAAGCAGCTTTTTTTTCTTTTTGTTTTGTTTTATTGAAGCCCGGTGTGCGTGGCGCCCTAAGCACAGTGAGCAGTGTGCATTTTGCCGCAAGCAAAAACTGAATGTATATAATGGCAAGGGGTGCTGGAGGGTTTATCTATGCTGGCTACTGGGGGGGGGGGGGTGTATTGTTGCTGGAGGGGATCTTATGTTGCTGTGTGGTCAATTTTTGATGTACGAGATCTACTTTGGAGGGGCGGGTCTATTGCTGCTGGGAGATATATTGTTGTTGGAGGGGATCTATTTTTGCATGATGCTCTGTTGTTGCTGAGGAAGGCTATTGTTGCTGGAGGGTCAATCACTATTGGCTGTGGAGGATCTATTTTACTCCTTTTCTTGTTATCAGTAACAAAATTCCATACAAACTACTCAGCAGCACAAAATGGTACTTGGCTCTGCATTCTCCAAAAGGGGAGGTACTGGGAGGTGGGTAGGGGCTGGGACTAAAGGACGATGCTCGGAGGTGGTTAGGGGCTGGAACTAAAGGACGGTGCTCGGAGGTGGTTAGGGGCTGGGAATAAAGGACGGTGCTCGGAGGTGGTTAGGGGCTGGGAATAAAGGACGGTGCTCGGAGGTGGGTAGGGGCTGGGACTAAAGGACGGTGCTCGGAGGTGGTTAGGGGCTGGGAATAAAGGACGGTGCTCGGAGCTGGGTAGGGGCTGGAACTAAAGGACGGTGTTCGGAGGTGGGTAGGGGCTGGAACTAAAGGACGGTGCTCGGAGGTGGTTAGGGGCTGGGAATAAAGGACGGTGCTCGGAGGTGGGTAGGGGCTGGAACTAAAGGACGGTGCTCGGAGGTGGTTAGGGGCTGGAACTAAAGGACGGTGCTCGGAGGTGGTTAGGGGCTGGGAATAAAGGACGGTGCTCGGAGGTGGGTAGGGGCTGGAACTAAAGGACGGTGCTCGGAGGTGGTTAGGGGCTGGGAATAAAGGACGGTGCTCGGAGGTGGGTAGGGGCTGGAACTAAAGGACGGTGCTCGGAGGTGGTTAGGGGCTGGAACTAAAGGACGGTGCTCGGAGGTGGTTAGGGGCTGGGAATAAAGGACGGTGCTCGGAGGTGGGTAGGGGCTGGAACTAAAGGACGGTGCTCGGAGGTGGTTAGGGGCTGGGAATAAAGGACGGTGCTCGGAGGTGGGTAGGGGCTGGAACTAAAGGACGGTGCTCGGAGGTGGGTAAGGGCTGGAACTAAAGGACGGTGCTTGGAGGTGGGTAGCGGCTGGGACTAAAGGACGGTGCTCGGAGGTGGGTAAGGGCTGGAACTAAAGGATGGTGCTCGCAGGTGGTTAGGGGCGGAGACAAGAAGTGACTCAGAAGGGGAGTTCCTGCACCTATTCTCTGATGGAAAAAAAAAATCTGGTTGCACCAATTCTTAGTACTCGTGCAAACACTCCGATAACCGATACCTTTGCAGTGCGATTTGAGCCCATACAAAATGAATGGGCTCAAATTGCATTGCAAAGAATTGCATGTGGTTTCTGTCACAGCTCCTGTGTGAACCCAAGCTTGTCACTTGACTTTGAGTTCACACAGGAGGGGTAGGGGAAACCTCCCTGCATGACAGGTTCCACCAGCAAACCGCCAGAGGCTGAGGAAGAGAGCCGCTGAAGAGGTGGGGAACAAAGCCATGTAAGAGTCAGGAGGTGCCCAAGCTGCAGCCACTGATGTCCACAGTGGGATCGGGAGCTGGAGCTGGTGGAACTCCTCATGTAGGGAGATTTCCCCCGGTGCTCCTGTGTGACCTCAGGCTATAGTCACTATGAAAAGCTTGGGTTCAAACAGGAAACCGCACCGCATTCCTGTGCAAATCGCATTCAGTTCATACCTCTGTACAGAGCACTTCCCTTTCACTTATTTTGTAGAGCAGCTGAGGCTGCAGAAAAGAGTTTGTGTCCTCAATTCCTTTTGTTTGTCTAAAAAGGGAGGTCAAGGGTCTGTGTGGATCCCTGATATTTCACCAAAGCCCCCCCCCCTCTCCTTCCAGCAACGAGGTTAAAATAAAAAAAAAGTGGAAAAAAAAATAATAAACATAATTAACCACTTGCCTACCGGGCACTTTTAACCCCTTCCTGCCCAGGCCAATTTTCAGCTTTCAGCAATGTCACTCTTTGAATGACAATTGCACGGTCATGCAACACTGTACCCAAACCAAATGTTAATCTTTTTTTTTTTTTTAGACAGACCTTTCTTTTTTGGTGGTATTTAATCACCACTGGGGGTTTTATTTTTTGCTAAACAAATTCAACATTTTGAAAAACAGTTTGTTTTAAAATTTAGTAAATAAGTAATTTTTCTCCTTCACTGATGAGGCGGCACTGATTAGCACTGACAGGCATCGCTGATGGGCACTGATAGGTGGCACTGACGGGCACTGATAGGCGATACTGGCTGGCACTGATGGGTACTTATAGACTGCACTGATGAGGAGGCACTGATAGGCAGCACTGATGGCTATAGGTGGCATGGATTGGTACTTATAGACTGCACTGATGAGGCACTGATAGATGGCACTGATGGGCATTGACAGGCATCCCTGATGAGCACTGATAGGAGGCACTAATGGGTACTTATAGACTGCACTGATTAGGTGGCACTGAAAGGCAACACTGATCCCGCCCATCCGTCATTTTCCTATACGGCGGGCGGGAGGTGGTTAAGGGATCATTCACGCAGGTAGTCTGCCCACATGAATGTGTGGTTTGTTCATGTGGATGGAGCCACATGTTAGGCTTAGTACACACCTACAGGTGGAACCAAGTGCGGATGCATTACTTGTAGAGCGGTCCATTCATCTCCTAATGTGATGTCACCGCCCCTCCTCCCCACCCTGCCCAACCAGAGAACACTTTACAGTTCATCAAGAAAATGCTAAGTGTTCTCTGAATGACCCCATGGCGAGTAAGCGGCCTCTTGTGTTCACAGTGCAGCAGAGTGGGACTTGTAGCTCCAAAACAGCTGGAGCCCCAGGGTTGCCTACCCCTAGTGTAAACAATCTCCTGGCCACTTTAGCAGCAGAGAGATGGTTTATATGCAGGAGCGGCCATTCACAGCAGCGAAAAGGTTAAAGTGTTAAGTGAATGTGTGGTTGGGGGACTGAAAGTTGGTCTTTAATCACTTTGGTGACCGGAACCCTTTTTATCTGCCAGAACATAATGTAAAGCGGTGAATACAGAGAGCTGCACTGCTGGTAAAGAGCTCCAATAATTCAGCCTCACATTGCGATTCGGTGGGTTCAGGCATGAATGATCCTGTAGAAGATGTCAGTCACAGCATTCCGTTTCGGGAGCGTACCTGCTCTAGGCTACAGCTACACTATGCTATATGTTGCTGGAAATACATTTCCTTCCTCTTAGTCATTTTGCGCAGCAGTTGTAGCAAACATTTGCAGCACTGTCAGGGGACATTACAACGATTTTTGGATCAGTTTGTTCAAGAAAAGAGGATTTTATTTCTTGGGGTAAAATGAGTGACAAGAGTATAAAGCCTGAAAAATGGGTGCAAATGGGATCACTACAGCAACGCACTGCCATGGAACTCCGCCTACAGGTATAGCCACACTCCCTCATGGGTTTTTTTTTGTAAACCATTCTCTGTCTGGGGCAGTTTTTATTTCCTCACACACAAGATCAAATTTACATTTTTTACTGGAAAATTACTTAGAACCCCCAAACATATTTTTTCTGAAAGCAGAATTCCTGCAGAATAAAATGGTGTTTGTTGCAATTTTTTTTACCTCACACAATTTGTGCAGCCCTTTATCAAGCCAAAGGGGGGGGGGATACACCAAAATGCATTTTAGTGCACACAAATTTAATATAATACCTATTTGTTTTGTAAAATATAAGGTTGCAGTAAGTAAATAGATGCCAAACATGTCAAGATTTAAAATTCTACATGCCTGCGAAATGGCAGCAAACTACGATACCTAAAATTGTCCATAAATGATGCTTTAACGAAGTTCAAGATTTTGGGCATGATACACACACCCACAAAAAGGTCATTCCTAGTGGTGCACTGAAATGAAAATTCTGGTGCCAAAAATTCAAAATGCACTTGGCTGAAAACCGAAATGCACAGTTTTTAAAAATGAATATATATTCCTTTGATTAAAAAAAAATATATATATACCCCAATTTTTTTATAAAATATGAAAGAGGATGTTACGGCAAATAAACAGATACCCAACATGTCACGCTTTAAAATTGCGCAATGGCGTGAAACTGCGGTACTTAAAAAATCTCCATGGGTGATGCTTTAAAAATTTCTACAGGTTAGCAGTGTAAAGTTACAGAGGAGGTCTAGTGCAAGAATTATTGCTCTTGCTCTGACGTTCGTGGCGATACCTCACGTGTGTGGTTTGAACACCGTTTATATATGTAGGCATGGCCTACGTATGCGTTCACCACTAAATGCGAGCACGGGGCTACGGGAACACTTTAAATTTTTTAAATTTTTTTTTTGCACTGACCCTTTTTAAAAAAATGTCTAATCACTTTTATTCTTATAAGGAATGCATGCATCCCTTGTGATAGAAATAATAAGTGACAGGTCCTCTTTATGGAGAGATACGAGGTCAATAAGACCCCACATCTCTCCTCTGCAATGTAAAGCATTAGATAAAAAAAAAAAAGCATTTATCTAGGGCTTTAAAAAAAAAAATGGCTGGAACCAGAAGTGACATCGCTCCGGTCCTCCAAGGGCATAGAGATGAGTGGAGGCCATCTTTCCTACACTAATCTCTATGCCCAGTGCCGGGATTGTTTCATGGTTTCTCAGCTAAGGCTGAGAACTACCGAGCGCCGGCCGGTGGTGGCAGCGGCGAGGGGCGGGGTTTTTTCGGCACCTGTATCAGTGCTTTTTTTTTTCATATCGGCCGATGGCTGAAAGGGGTGTTTTCGGACAAAACTTTTTGGCCACCGAAATTTTGGTGCATCCTTAGTCATTCTTGTACACAAGATACATGTAGCCAATCCTGCCCTGCTTCCCTCTACCAGTACACAGCAATCCAGCTGTGATTATTGAAAGTCGCATTGCTGTGTACACAGAGAAGGTCCACTGCTTTTGCTGTCAAAAAAAGTGTTTATAAATAAGGGCTAGTTCACACTAGCTTTGAAAGCAGGCGTTTGAGGGGCGTTTTTAATGCTTCTCACACTCCTCTGGAAATGATACTATGGGCAGCACACAATGCTGTTCACATTATCAAAACAGAAAGCAGTAGCGTCAC
Organism: Staurois parvus; assembly: GCF_062004578.1. Taxonomy (NCBI): domain Eukaryota; kingdom Metazoa; phylum Chordata; class Amphibia; order Anura; family Ranidae; genus Staurois; species Staurois parvus. The sequence continues at coordinate 278,290 of NW_028317950.1, read as the reverse complement.
GTTGCTTCAAAATTGAAGCCTCATGTTGAGTCAGGAAGAGTTGAAGCCTTTCAATGCCTCCCATTCAAGTCTATGGTGACGCTCCTCAAACCTCCTGGCAGGCGTTTGCAGGGCTTTAATACCATTAGAGGTTATTATAGGCGTTTGTGGTGTGGTTTTAATGCTTGTAAAATACCTATGAAACGCCTCACAATCGCGCATAGGGCATTTGGGGAATATTTGTACCGTTTGTAAAACGCCCATACTAAAGCTCATTAACGCCTTTCTAACGCCCATACTAACGCAATAGGGGCTTTCTTGAAGAGTTAGAAATGTAGTCAAGTGTGAACAAGTCCTTACACTGCTCAGATACTACAGGAAGATACAAAGTAACATATTGCATTTGTAACACTTTCATTCCTCTGCAGATCAAAGGGATAAACTTCCATCTGCAGATGAAGTGAGGTAAAGCAGAGTTCTGCCCCTCCCTCCCAAAAATTAAAAGTCAGCAGCTACAAATACTGTAGCTGCTGACTTTTAATATTAGGGCACTTACCTGTCCAGAGATCCAGCGATGTCCTCACCCCGAGCCGATTCTTCAATCATCTTGAAAGCCATCTTGACTAAGGAAAACCGGTCTCTGCGCTTTGTGAATGGGCCGTAGTCCTCTAGGACCTGTGAAGTGTATCAGAGGGATGGAGGGGCGAACTTTCAGCTCTGGTCGCCGGTCTGGTTAATATTTAAACTTTTTTTTTTACCATTTTATTGGATATATGTTATAGCAGAAAGCAAAAAAAAAATATTTTTTTTTTCAAAATTTTCGTTTATGTAATAAAAAAATTAAAAACCCAGTAGTGATTAAAGTGATATTAAAGGCCTAATTTTTTTTTTTTTGTAAATAACAAACACATCATACTTACCTTTTCTCTGCAGTGGTTTTGTACAGAGCAGCCTGAATCCTCTTTTCCTCAGGTCCCCCACCGGCGCTCCTGGCCCCTCCCTCCTGTCGGGTGCCCCCACAGCAAGCAGCTTGCTATGGGGGCACCTGCTGCTCCGTGTGTCCATTCACTCTTCTCACTGGCTGTGATTGACCCACTCTCTTCTCATTGGCTCACTAGCTGTGATTGACAGTACTAATGACATCTGGTTAACATCTGGGTTAATCAAAGGGTATATATGTGTATGTACACACACACACATAGTGAAGGAAGGAAGTATTTGATCCCCTGCTGATTTTGAATGTTTGCCCACTCTCACAGAAATGATCAGTCTAAAAATCGAATGGTAGGTGTATTGTAACACTGAGAGACAGGATAGCAACACAAAATTCAAAAGAAATGCATGTCTAACAAATGATGACTGATTTTCATGTTTATGAGGGAAATAAGTATTTGATCCCCTTCACAAAACACGACTTAGTACTTGGTGGCAAATACCTTGTTGGCAATCACAGAGGACAGACGTTTCCTGTAGTTGGCCACCAGGTTTGCACACATCTCAGGAGGGATTTTGGCCCACTCCTCTTGGCAGATCCTCTCCAAGTCATTAAGATTTGGTGGCTGACGTTTGGCAACTCGAACTTTCAGCTCCCTCCACAGATTTTCAATTGGATTAAGGTCTGGAGATTGGCTAGGCCACTCCAGGACCTTAATGTGCTTCTTCTTGAGCCTTTGTTGCCTTGGCTGTGTGTTTTGGGTCATTATCATGCTGGAACACCCATCCACGACCCATATCCAATACCCTGGCTGAGGGAAGAAGGTTCTCACCCAAGATTTGATGGTACATTGCCCCGTCCATCATCCCTTTGATGCGGTGCAGTTGTCCTGTCCCCTAAAGCAGAGTGTTTCCACCACCATGTTTGACGGTTGGGATGGTGTTCTTGGGGTCATAGGCAGCATTCCTCCTCCTCCAAACATGGCGAGTTGAGTTGATGCCAAAGAGCTGGATTTTGGTCTCATCTGACCACAACACTTTCAACCAGTCCTCCTCTGCATCATTCAGATGTTCAGTGGCGAACTTCAGACGAGCCTGGACATGTGCTTTCTTGAGCAGAGGGACCTTGCGGGCACTGCAGGATTTCAATCCTTGTCGGTGTAGTGTGTTACCAATTGTTTTCTTGCTGACTGTGGTCCCAGCTGCCTGGAGATCATTGACAAGATCCTCACGTGTAGTTCTGGGATAATTCCTCACTGTTCTCATGATCATTGATACTCCACGAGATGAGATCATGCATGGTGCACCAGACCTAAGGAGACTGACAGTTGTTTTGTGTTTATTCCATTTGCGAATGATTGCACCAACTGTTGTCACCTTCTCACCAAGCTGCTTGGCGATAGTTTGGTAGCCCAGTCTAGCCTTGTGTAGGTCTACAATCTTGTCCCTGACATCCTTGGACAGCTCTTTGGTGTTTGCCATGGTGGAGAGTTTGGAATCTGATTGTTTGATTGCTCCTGTGGACAGGTGTCTTTTATACAAGTAACAAAATGAGATTAGCAGCACTCCATTTAAGAGACTGCTTCTAATCTCAGCTTGTTACCTGTATGAAAGACACCAGGTAGCCATAAATCCTGCTGAATGATAGGGGATCAAATACTTATTTCCCTCATGAACATGCAAATAAGTGCATAATTTGTTAGACATGCATTTCTTTTGAATTTGTTGTTGCTATTCTGTCTCTCAGTGTTACAATACACCTACCATTCTATTTTTAGACTGATCATTTCTTTGTGAGTGGGCAAACATTCAAAATCAGCAGGGGATCAAATACTTATTATACTTATTTCCTTCATTGTATGTGTGTGTGTGTGTGTATATATATATATATATACATATATATACACAGTATATACAGTGGGGATCGAAAGTTTGGGCACCCCAGCTAAAAATTTGTATTAATGTGCATAAAGAAGCCAAGGAAAGATGGAAAAATCTCCAAAAGGCATCACATTACAGATTAGACATTCTTATAATATGTCAACAAAAGTTAGATTTTATTTCCATCATTTACACTTTCAAAATAACCGAAAACAAAAAAATGGCGTCTGTAAAAGTTTGGGCACCCTGCAGAGTTCTAATCTTGTACTGCCTCCTTTGGCTTTTGGTAGTCAGCCAAGAGTTTTTCAATTCTTGTTTGAGGTATCTTTGCCCATTCTTCCTTACAAAAGTCTTCCAGTTCTTTGAGATTTCTGGGCTGTCTGTCACGCACTGCTCTTTTAAGGTCTATCCATAGATTTTCAATTATGCTGAGGTCAGGAGATTGTGAAGGCCATGGCAAAACCTTCAGTTTACGCCTCTTGATGTAATCCCCCGTGGATTTCAAGGTGTGTTTAGGATCATTATCCATTTGTAGAAGCCATCCTCTCTTTAACTTCAGCTTTTTCACAGATGGCATCAAGTTACCATCCAAAATTTGCTGAAATTTTATTGAATCCATTTTTCCTTCTACTCGTGAGATGTTCCCTGTGCCACTGGCTGCAACACAACCCCAAAGCATGATTGATCCAACCCCATGCTTAACAGTTGGACAGAGGTTCTTTTCATTAAATTCTGTGCCCCTTCTTCTCCAAACGTACCTTTGCTCATTCCGGTTAAAAAGTTCAATTTTAACCTCATCAGTCCACAGAACTTGTTTCCAAAATGCATCAGGCTTGTCTATATGTTCATTTGCAAAGTTCAAACGATGATTTTTGTGGTGAGGATGTAGAAGAGGTTTTCTTCTGATGACTCTTCCATGAAGACCATATTTGTACAAGTATCTCTTTATAGTGGAATAGTGTACCACAACTCCAGCGTCTGCCAGATCTTTCTGGAGGGATCGTGCAGTCAAACGTGGGTTTTGAATCGTTTTTCTCACAATCCTGCGAGCTGTTCTGTCTGATATTTTTCTTGGTCTTCTAGATCTTGCTTTAACTTCCCCTGTTCCTGATGACTGCCATTTCTTAATTACATTCCGAACAGAGGATATTGACATCTGAAAACGCTTTGCTATCTTCTTATAGCCTTCTCCAGCTTTGTGAGCGTCAACTATATTCAGTTTCAGTTTTCTAGACAACTGCTTAGAAGAACCCATGGTGCTGATTGTTGGGGCAAGGTCAGATGAGACTGGGCATTTAAAACCTTTGAGATTGACATCACCTGGTCTTCCCAGACGATGACTGAGAACAATCCATGACACTGGCAGGTCTCAGCTTTGCAAAGGGGGCAGTGCATGCTATAAATTCTGCAGGGTGCCCAAACTTTTGCAGACGCCATTTTTTTGTTTTCTGTTATTTTGAAAGTGTAAATGATGGAAATAAAATCTAACTTTTGTTGACATATTATAAGAATGTCTAATCTGTAATTTGATGCCTTTTGGAGATTTTTCCATCTTTCCTTGGCTTCTTTATGCACATTAATACAAACTTTTAGCTGGGGTGCCCAAACTTTCGATCCCCACTGTGTGTGTGTGTGTGTGTGTATATATATACATATATATATATATATATATATATATATATAAAATGTGATTTTGCACAGCCCTGTAGCAGTTCTTCTAATATAGGGCAGCGGGGAAGTGGTTAAACTGTTCAAAAAAAGGAAAACATGCGTTTTGTTGCTTTTCATTGTCAAATGATTGTGAGAAATAATGTTACAAGAGAATTACAAGAAAAAGCATTTTTTATCAAAGAAAAAAACAATATATGTATTACAATATTATGTTTAGAAGAAATGTAAAAATTGCTCAGAGGGGGGATGGGTATGAGGCGAAGTGGATAAAAGCCTTTACAGGTTATCAGTCATCTGTGAATTATGGTCCCAGAAAGAATGCCCTGACTCTGATGTTCGCACCGATACCTCACATTTGGTGCAATCACTGTTTACATATATATACCAGACCCGTGCACGTGTTTGCATTTATGTGTATGCATAGGTAGATGAGAGTGCTTTACATTTTTTTTTTTATAATGTTTATTTAAATTTGTTTATTTTACAATTGAAAACATTTTTTTTTTCATTTAACTTTATTGCTATCACAAGGAGGCGAACAAGCCCCATTGTGAAAGCTTTGGGTCGGTGACAGGTGTTCTTTATGGGGACATCAGAAGACATTTGACCCCCAGTGTCTCCACTGCCCTCCAGGGCAGCTGATTAGACACAGATTGTGTATGATCAGCTGCTTCCCTGGCTATGGCAACCAAGAAATGGCGGCTCTGAAATTGGAAGTGACACAAATCCTCATCGCTATTATTATTATACAGGATTTATATAGCGCCAACAGTTTGCTCAGCGCTTTACAATATAACGGGAGATAATACAGCAACAATACAGTTCAATACAAGAGGGTTAGGAGGGCCCTGCTACAATCTGAACTTCATTTGTCACAGAGGAGATCAGGGAATGAATGTTCCTCCATCTCTGCGGAAAGCCATCACCCCCATTTACCATAGTCACAGTAAAGGGGGGTGGGGCCTTCAAAGCTCCAGGATCACTTTTTCCTGACAATCACCAGCTGGAAAAAGGTACCTGCTATAGTCAGGATCCTGGTATGACCACATCCTAGCCAGCATGTTTTAACCACTTCTTCACTGCGCTGTAGCCGAAAGACAGCTACAAGTGCGGCTCTTCAGTTCTGGGAGGGTGTCAATGGATGTCCTCTCAGAATCCCGCCTCCCACACCCTGTCGCACAGGTGAGCTCTGTGATTGCTGTGTCCTTTTAACACAGCAGATCACAGATCATGGTAAAGTGCCAATCACAGTGGCCCTCTACCATGTGTCCAATTACAGCTGGTCACGTGTAAGGAAATGAGAGCTGATAACCAGCAAGGCGGAGGCGTCCTGCACACTGGACATTATAAAACCGCCTGAAGCGTTAGCTGTAGAAAGCTGCGTTGAATTCTTGTGTTTTTTAGCAGTTTTGCATTTGTTTTTCAGCATTTGCTTTTTTTAGCGTTTTTTTTTTTCCCACAAAACTATACTCCCTCTTGAGACTCACAAACGCTGGATAGCAGCATTTTGCATTATTAAAGTGTTTTTACAGCTGAAAAACTCCTCTTCAAACACAGTAGTTCTGTTTTTTGTTTTTTTTTTTTTTCAGCCTGAAATCACCTCTGCCAAAAAATGCTGTTAAAAGCCTAGGTCTGCTGGACACATAGGATAACATGCTGGGGAGTTTACTGGCTGTAGAAAAAAACGCCCGATGCCCAAAACAGACGCTGTAAAAACACCCCGTGTGCATGAAGCCTGACGGTACATTGTTTACAATGATCATCAGGATGCTGATCATCAGTGTCCATCAATGTAGCCGCATCAGTACACATCAGTGCAGAAGAAAAATTACTGATTTGCAAAATTGTAAATGAAATGAAAAAAGGTTGGGGAGGTTTTTTCAGCATTTTTGGTCTTTTTTTCATTTGTTTAGCAAGAAAAAAAAAAAGAACTGAGTGGTGATTAAGTACCTCCAAACAAAAAGCTCTGTATATTTAAAAAAAAAAAAAGATAAAAATGTAATTTGCGTACAGTGTTGAAAGCTGAAAATTATCCTGGGCAGGAAGGGGGTGAAAGTGCCTGGTATTGAAGTGGTTGAATCTTCTGCAATGACCTCCACATCCCTACTGTGTCCTATTGGAAAATGATGCGAGGAGTCAGCGCAGCGAGGACACTTATGGATGTTTTAGTGATAATATTGTCATTTCACAAGTTTAGGTTATTTTTTTTCTTTTTGTCTCCACAGGATGGCCAGAACTTCTGCATCTTGGACGACCAGCGGTTTTCTAAAGAAATTCTGCCCAAGTATTTTAAACACAACAATTTGTCCAGCTTTATCCGCCAGCTAAACATGTGTAAGTATAAACTGCATGGAAAAGTATGAGTACAAAGGAGTTGTATGCAGGTGCTGGAGTGCATGCAAATCGCACATATTCATGCAGCTGCACAGAAACTATGCAGGGGTGTTATTATGTCTTAAGCCTGGTACATACTAGTGCAACTGCAATTTCATCTGATTTCCAGTGCGATTACCTAGTGCAACTGCAGTACAACTTGCATTTGTCATACTACTGTGTTTTCTGGGGGGGGTCAAACACGCACTGGAATCGCATCACAAATGCATTTTTGATGCATCCCATTGACGTTTATGAGGCACAGAAATGCACTGAATCGCACCAAGGTAGCAGAGGACCCTTCCACAAAATCAGATCGCATTTCCATTGTCATGCAATTCTGTGGGACTCAAGTTGCTTTGGAAATCGCACCAGTGTGAACCAGGCCTCAGTGGCAACCTCACTCACTGAAAAACCTGGTGCTTTTGCACCATACGATTTTGGTTTGGCTGAATTTTAAAACAAGGCAGGAACCTTTTTTCTCTGCAGAAAAGGCAGGCACATAAGCCCATTCATTTGAATGGGCTGCCATGCCCATGCACCCGAGGGCTTTCAGCAAAGTTTCAGGTCAGTGTCGGGTATTTGCTGCATTGACAGGGTGGAGCAGCAACTGAGGAATGGCAGAGTTTACTTGCACACATTCAATGTTGGGATGTATTGGGCTAGAACAGCCAGGGTGGTGGGGGCAGGGCCCTTTTAAAGCTGAAGGTAAGTTAGCAGTAATGTAATCTGAGACGTGCATGAGCGGGGGGGCATTGAATTGCCCCCAGACTCGCCTGACCTAAATCCAATAGAACACCTCTGGGATGTCATGTTTTCAGTCCATCCAACGGTACCGGGATGCACCTCAGACTGTCCAGGAACTCAGTGATGCCCTGGTCTAGATCTGGGAGGAAATCCCCCAGGACACCATCCGTCTCATTAGGAGCATACCCCGACGTTGTCAGGCATGCATACAAGCACTTGTGGGCCATACGAACTACTGAGGACCATTCTGAGTTGCTGCAATTAAATTTCAGCAAAATAGACTAGCCTGCTGCACCATTTTTTCACTTTGATTTTTGGGGTGTCTGAATTCAGTCCTCTGTAGGTCGATCATTTTCATTTCCATCAAACAATAGGGCATCCTTACATTCCTAACACATTACCCAGTCCTTATCAGTATAGATTTCCAGCATGAGGTTTTTCCTCATTGAGATCTCCAATAACTCCTATAGCATGTCCCCAGTCTCCAGTAACTCCTGTAGCATGTCTCCAGTAACTCCTGTAGCATGTCTCCAGTAACTCCTGTAGCATGTCTCCAGTAACTCCTGTAGCATGTCTCCAGTAACTCCTGTAGCATGTCTCCAGTAACTCCTGTAGCATGTCTCCAGTAACTCCTGTAGCATGTCTCCAGTAACTCCTGTAGCATGTCTCCAGTAACTCCTGTAGCATGTCTCCAGTAACTCCTGTAGCATGTCTCCAGTAACTCCTGTAGCATGTCTCCAGTAACTCCTGTAGCATGTCTCCAGTAACTCCTGTAGCATGTCTCCAGTAACTCCTGTAGCATGTCTCCAGTAACTCCTGTAGCATGTCTCCAGTAACTCCTGTAGCATGTCTCCAGTAACTCCTGTAGCATGTCTCCAGTAACTCCTGTAGCATGTCTCCAGTAACTCCTGTAGCATGTCTCCAGTAACTCCTGTAGCATGTCTCCAGTAACTCCTGTAGCATGTCTCCAGTAACTCCTGTAGCATGTCTCCAGTAACTCCTGTAGCATGTCTCCAGTCTCCCAACAACTCCTACGGCATGTCTCCAGTCTCCCAACAACTCCTACGGCATGTCTCCAGTCTCCCAACAACTCCTACGGCATGTCTCCAGTCTCCCAACAACTCCTACGGCATGTCTCCAGTCTCCCAACAACTCCTACGGCATGTCTCCAGTCTCCCAACAACTCCTACGGCATGTCTCCAGTCTCCAATAACTCCTACGGCACGCACGCAGTCTCCCAATAACTCCTATTTCATGCCCCCGACTTACACCCTGCCCCCAGTCTCCAACAACTCTTACAGCATGAGGAGGGAGTTACAATAGTCAAGGCGAGAGATAACCAGGGAGTGAATAAGTTGCTTAGTAGTTTCAGAGGTTAAGAACGGTTGTATCTTGGAGATGTTTGAGAGGTGAAGTCTACAAGATTTGGACAGCGATTGGATTTGGGGCTGAAAGGACAGATGGGAGTCTAGGATTACACCTAGTACCCTGGCATGAGGGGAGGGACTGATGGTTGTGTTATTGGTCTTGATGGAGAAATCAGGGGAGGGGGCACGGGCTGGAGGGAATAGTATGAGCTCAGTTTTAGAAAGATTTAGTTTGAGGAAGTGGAGTGACATCCATGCTGATATGTCACTTGTCACAACATGTCCCCAGTCTCCAACAACTCATGTGGCATGTTCCCAGTCTCTGGCCATATTTTATATCATGCCCACTTTATTGTGGCGTGTGTCTGCTGTCTCTGACATTGAATATTCACTGCATTTTATGTGCGTCCCTTTGGTAATATTGGGGACCACACTTGAAGCCCTCCATATCAAGAAAATTGACCATCATCGAACACTTTCCTCCCCCGTCTGAGTGTTCCTGGCTTACCCTTTTCATTAATTGGATTTCAGTTCTTACAACCACAGAGGCTCAGCATCATGTGTGAGCATTATCTAGGGTGGTCTGCATACAATTGCAGCCTGTTTAGGAATGCCTACTCCTCCAGACTGACACCTACCCATAAAGAAATTTTATTTGCATAACTCCTCCCTAAAGCCAGCCCACTGCTTGCATCAGAACTGAGGGCACTTAGAGGAGTGCTGTGATGTTGTCAGGAAGCGATGTACAGCATCCTGCCAGCCCCTCCCATCAGCCAAGATCTGGGTGAATTGCATAGAAAAGCACAGACCCTGGGTAAAAAGAAACCCAAACTATGTAATGAAAACAGGTTTCCTAAAAAAAAATAATGCCTGTTGATATGGTACGGGGGTGATGAACCAATGCAAAATATAAGAATATTAAACTTCATATTTTAAACATTTTGGCTTTAAAAGTTTCCGTCAGAACGTAAATGCTGACGGATTCATAAGCTACATATATTATAACACATGTGGCTTTGAAATGGTTTGACTTCCTTTGTGTAGAACTGAAATTAGCAAAGTGAAGGCAGCTGTCATATACTATAATGGCTCAGCTGTGCTTTTCTTGGAAGAAGTGATTAAGATTTTCTTTCTTTTTTCTTTAATGTTCTGAACATTGTATTTTAATTCTTCACGTGTTCCCGGTTCATGTGGCCATGCATTATGTCACTGCTTTCTGAATACAGCTCTATACTGGAGAAAATTTTAGTCCTATTAATTCTGACCTTTTCTCTCCAATAATCACATTATTTAAAAGTCCATTTTCCCCCTCCCTGCAGATGGATTCAGAAAGGTGTTGAGTCTGGAGAGCGGGCTCATGAGATCGGAACACAGTGCTGCCATCGAATTTCAGCACCCCTTCTTTAAAAAAGGAGGAGTGGAACTCTTGGAAAATATCAAACGGAAGGTAAAGATCGCTGTTTTTGTCTTTCTTTTTAAAGTGGTATTAAAGGTCCGGGGTTTGTGTTTTGTTCTTTTAAACAAACATGTCATGCTTACTTGTTCTGTATAATAGTTTTGCATAGAGCAGCCCGATCCCCCTCTTCTTGGTTCCCCCTCTCGTGCTCCTGGCTCCTCCCTCCTTATCAGTGCCCCCAATAGTAAACCGCTTGCTTTGGGGCCACTGGTGCATGCTCACTCCCGAGCCCTGCTCCATGCATACATAACACATACACAGCCGTTGCTCTGCCCCACCCCCTGCTCTCTCCTTACTGGCTGTGATTGACAGCAGTTGGAGGCAATGGCTCCTGCTGCTGTGTCTCAACCAATGAGGAGAGAGAGTTCCGGAATAGCCATAGTTCCCATACAGATCGCTGGATCGAGACCGGGCTCAGGTGAGTCTTGGGGGGAGGGATCAGCGCAAAGTAGGTTTTTTAACTTTTATGCATGGAAAACATGCAGATAAAATACATATATGAAAGAAAGCTGTTCTTTATTATATTTTTATTAAACACGTTTTACAAAATTCCAACGCAACACTAATACATGATCTTCTACAACACATTATACAATCCACTTTCCCTCCCCCCCTGTTCCCCCCCCCCCCCTTCCCATCTCTCGAAACCTCCCCTCCCCTCCCCTTCCCCTCTTGTGTGTTCTTCTGTTTACTCTCTCTATACCGTTATTATACGTCATATCTCTCTGTTCCCCCCTCTGCTATTTCCTTCTTCTCTTTATCCCACCAGGTCATCATATTTCTGTGTAACCCTACAATCACATCATCTTTCCCATATTTGTTTTTAAATTTTACCATTTTTTCCTCTCCACTGTGATAAAGTTCTTCTATCCTATAGCCATATTCCACCCTCGTTATCCAATCCTTAACCTTTGGTGCTTCTTGAGACTTCCAAAATGTGGGTATTAATCCTTTCGCTGCATTAAATAAATTAAATACAATTGTGCTCTTATATTGTTTTGCTGTAAGACAGGTATTATGAAATAAACACACCCATGGGTCCATTATTGTATTTCTCCTGTAATTTCTGTTATTTGTTGTATTATCCTCTGCCAAAAATACTGTATTTTGGGACATTCCCACCATATGTGTATCATTGTATCCTCTATCCCACATCCCCTCAAACCGAGCGGCCAATTCTCTGGATGGTACTTATGAGCTCTACTCTGCGTATCGTACCATCTACTCAGGAATTTGAAGTTAATTTCTACTTTATTCACATCAGTTGCCACATGTGCAATTCTAATTATTTTCTTTTCTGTTATTCATTTAACTGTGTTACCAATTCCTTTTCCCATTTTTCTATATATTGTGGAAAAACCGGTTCAGATATTATAGTGAGTGTCTTATACATGCGATGTTTTTGTGCTCCGTTTAAATTCATCAATTGTTCTAATGAATGGGTTCAAGTTTTATTGGCTGCGGAATTGCTACAACAAAATGTTTAAGTTGGTGATACTAACTTTCATCTATCACAGGGGTCTCCAAACTGTCGAAACAAAGGGCCAGCTTATTGTCCTTCAGACTGTAGGGGGGCCAAAGTGGTCAGTGGGAGTAGAAAATTTCCCAGAGAAAGTGGGAGTAAAAAACATGACAAAGTTTGTAGTCAGTAGAAGGAGGAATAGTGTCCAGTCATTGGTATTAATTGGAGGAATAGTGCCGCATCGCTGGTATTTGTTGGAGGAATAGTGCCCTATCATTGGTGACAGTGAGAGGAATAGTGCCCCATCATTGGTGACAGTGGGAGGAATAGTGCCCCATCATTGGTATCAGTGGGAGGAATAGTGCCTCATCATTGATTTCAGTGAGAGGGATAGTGCCCCATCATTGGTATCAGTGAGAGGAATAGTGCCCCATCATTGGTATCAGTGAGAGGAATAGTGCCCCATCATTGGTATCAGTGAGAGGAATAGTGCCCCATCATTGGTATCAGTGGGAGGAATAGTGCCTCATCATTGGTATCAGTGAGAGGAATAGTGCCCCATCATTGGTATCAGTGAGAGGGATAGTGCCCCATCATTGGTTTCAGTGAGAGGGATAGTGCCCCATCATTGGTTTCAGTGAGAGGGATAGTGCCCCATCATTGGTATCAGTGAGAGGGATAGTGCCCCATCATTGGTATCAGTGAGAGGGATAGTGCCCCATCATTGGTATCAGTGAGAGGGATAGTGCCCCATCATTGGTATCAGTGAGAGGAATAGTGCCCCATCATTGGTATCAGTGAGAGGGATAGTGCCCCTTAATTGGTATTGGTTGGAGGTATAGTTCCCCATCATTAGTATTAGTAGGAGGAACAGTGCCCCATCATTGGTATCAGTGAGAGGAATAGTGCCCCATCATTGGTATCAGTGGGAGGAATAGTGCCCCATCATTGGTATCAGTGAGAGGAATAGTGCCCCATCATTGGTATCAGTGAGAGGAATAGTGCCCCATCATTGGTATCAGTGGGAGGAATAGTGCCTCATCATTGAATGGGTTCAAGTTTTATTGGCTGCGGAATTGCTACAACAAAATGTTTAAGTTGGTGATACTAACTTTCATCTATCACAGGGGTCTCCAAACTGTCGAAACAAAGGGCCAGCTTATTGTCCTTCAGACTGTAGGGGGGCCAAAGTGGTCAGTGGGAGTAGAAAATTTCCCAGAGAAAGTGGGAGTAAAAAACATGACATAAAGTTTGTAGTCAGTAGAAGGAGGAATAGTGTCCAGTCATTGGTATTAATTGGAGGAATAGTGCCGCATCGCTGGTATTTGTTGGAGGAATAGTGCCCTATCATTGGTGACAGTGAGAGGAATAGTGCCCCATCATTGGTGACAGTGGGAGGAATAGTGCCCCATCATTGGTATCAGTGGGAGGAATAGTGCCCCATCATTGGTGTCAGTGGGAGGAATAGTGCCCCATCATTGGTGTCAGTGGGAGGAATAGTGCCTCATCATTGATTTCAGTGAGAGGGATAGTGCCCCATCATTGGTATCAGTGAGAGGAATAGTGCCCCATCATTGGTATCAGTGAGAGGAATAGTGCCCCATCATTGGTATCAGTGAGAGGGATAGTGCCCCTTAATTGGTATTGGTTGGAGGTATAGTTCCCCATCATTAGTATTAGTAGGAGGAACAGTGCCCCATCATTGGTATCAGTGAGAGGAATAGTGCCCCATCATTGGTATCAGTGAGAGGAATAGTGCCCCATCATTGGTATCAGTGAGAGGAATAGTGCCCCATCATTGGTATCAGTGGGAGGAATAGTGCCTCATCATTGAATGGGTTCAAGTTTTATTGGCTGCGGAATTGCTACAACAAAATGTTTAAGTTGGTGATACTAACTTTCATCTATCACAGGGGTCTCCAAACTGTCGAAACAAAGGGCCAGCTTATTGTCCTTCAGACTGTAGGGGGGCCAAAGTGGTCAGTGGGAGTAGAAAATTTCCCAGAGAAAGTGGGAGTAAAAAACATGACATAAAGTTTGTAGTCAGTAGAAGGAGGAATAGTGTCCAGTCATTGGTATTAATTGGAGGAATAGTGCCGCATCGCTGGTATTTGTTGGAGGAATAGTGCCCTATCATTGGTGACAGTGGGAGGAATAGTGCCCCATCATTGGTATCAGTGGGAGGAATAGTGCCCCATCATTGGTGTCAGTGGGAGGAATAGTGCCCCATCATTGGTGTCAGTGGGAGGAATAGTGCCTCATCATTGATTTCAGTGAGAGGGATAGTGCCCCATCATTGGTATCAGTGAGAGGAATAGTGCCCCATCATTGGTATCAGTGAGAGGAATAGTGCCCCATCATTAGTATCAGTGAGAGGAATAGTGCCTCATCATTGGTATCAGTGAGAGGAATAGTGCCCCATCATTGGTATCAGTGAGAGGGATAGTGCCCCATCATTGGTTTCAGTGAGAGGGATAGTGCCCCATCATTGGTTTCAGTGAGAGGGATAGTCCCCCATCATTGGTTTCAGTGAGAGGGATAGTGCCCCATCATTGGTTTCAGTGAGAGGGATAGTGCCCCATCATTGGTATCAGTGAGAGGGATAGTGCCCCATCATTGGTATCAGTGAGAGGGATAGTGCCCCTTAATTGGTATTGGTTGGAGGTATAGTTCCCCATCATTAGTATTAGTAGGAGGAACAGTGCCCCATCATTGGTATCAGTGAGAGGAATAGTGCCCCTTCATTGGTATCAGTGAGAGGAATAGTGCCCCATCATTGGTATCAGTGAGAGGAATAGTGCCCCATCATTGGTATCAGTGGGAGGAATAGTGCCCCATCATTGGTATCAGTGGGAGGAAAAGTGCCACTTAATTGGTGTTGGTTGTAGGAATAGTGCCACATCATTGATGCCAGTAGGATGAATAGTGCCCCGTCATTGGTATTAGTTGTAGAAATAGTGCCTAATTGTTTATATCAGTGGGTGGAATTGTGCCCCATCGTTGTCAGTGGAAGGAAAAATGCCCCATTGTTGGTGTCAGTGAGAAGAATGGAGCCCCACTGTTGGTGCCAGTGTAAGAAATGGTGCCTCCTTGTTGGTGTCAGGGGGAGGAAAAGTACCCGAGGGCCGGATAGAGGCAAGTAAAGGGCTGCATTCAGCCCACAGGCTGCAGTTTGGAGACCACTGATCTATGACGTAAAACATATCCCTTTTGTGTTTTAGCTCCTGAACTGAACATATTTCATCCTTTTTCTTATCTTTTAATCGTGCATTCCTATCTCTTATCCACATCCCCGATATATTCCCCATCCCAGGTGTAAAATATTTTGTGCCAACTAGTGGTATTAATGGTGAATTATACTCCCACCCCGTCTGTTTATACACTAGATCCCATACCTTCAATACATTTAAAGTGCTAGTATTCTCCGCTAACATTCGGTATTGTTGTGTGGAGTCCAATTCATCTTATCTAATTGAACTTTGTTACCCAACTTTTCCCCTGAAAATTATACACCCAATCCATTATTCGTGACAATATAACTGCAAAAAAAAGTCCTTTAATATCTGGAATGTTTAGACCCCCATTTATTTTCTCCCTACATAATCACTCCTGTTTTACTCTTGATTTTTTTATTATCCATATATATCTCATTATTACTCTTTGTAGGACCCTAAGATACATCAGCAACAAATAAATTGGTAACATTTGAAAATGTATATAAGATTTTTGGCAAAATCACCATCTTAATCATATTTATTCAGCCTATCCAGGAAAGCAATCCTTTTGGGCTTTTCCTCAATTCCTCCTTAATCTCGTTAATTAGCGGGATATAATTTGCATGGTAAATACCCTTCAGTGATGGTGTTAGCTTCACTCCTAAATATATTAATTCCTTATCTCTCCAAATAAAGGACAACTTTCCTTGTATTGTCCGTTTCTCTGACTTTGCAAGGTTGATTTGTAAATTTGACAACTCTCCACATTTTCTTAACCACTTGCCTACCAGGCACTTATACCCCCTTATTTACCAGGCCAATTTTCAGCTTTCAGCGCTGCCGCACTTTGATTGACAATTGCGCGGTCATGCAACATTGTACCCATATGAAATTTTGATCATTTTTTTCTCACAAATAGAGCTTTCTTTTGGTGGTATTTAATCGCCACTGGGCGCTTTACTTTTTGCGCTATAAATAAAAAAATTGCAAAAAATTTGAAAAAAAAAAGTTTCTTTGTTTCTATTATAAAATTTTTCAAACAGGTAATTTTTCTCCTTCACTGATGTGCGTTGATGAGGCAGCACTGATGGGCACTGATAGGCGGCACTGATGGGCACTGATAGGCAGCACTAAAGGGCACTGATAGGCAGTACTAATGAGGTGGCACTGATAGGCAGCACTAATGAGGTGTCACGGATAGGCGGCACTAATATGCAGCACTGATAGGTGGCACTAATAGGTGACACTGATGATGGGTACTGATAGACGGCACTGACTGGCATCACTGCTGGGCACTGACTGGCAGCGCTGACTGGCACAACCGCTGGGCACTGACTGGTGGCACTGACTGGCAGCACTGCTGGGCTGCACTGGTGGGTGGGCACAGGTGGGTGGCACTGGTGGGCACAGGTGGGTGGCACTGCTGGGCACAGGTAGGTGGCACTTCTGGGCACAGGTGTGACACTGCAGAGTGGCACAGGTGGGTGATCTGCTGGGCACAGGTGGGTGATCTGCTGGGCACAGGTGGGCGGAGATAGTGGGCGCACTGCTGGGCACAGGTGGGCGGAACTTGTGGGTGGCACTACTGGGCACCGATCATCAGGGCACTGATCATCAGTGCCCTGATGATCGGTGCCGATCCTCGCTCTGACAACTGCCGGTTCTCGGCAGTACTTTCCTCATGATCTGACAGCGTGAGGAAAGTGCAGCCGAGAACCGGCACTTGCATTTCCCTGTGATCAGCGTGTCATTGGACACCGCTGATCATGTGGTGAAAGGACGCTGTGATTGGCCTTTTACCACATCACGTGATCAGCTGTGTCCGTAGGACACAGCGATCATGGAGATCGCCGGGTGCACGCCCCCTAGGGCGCGCAGGAGAGCACGTTCTGGGAGGACGTCATATGACGTCCACCCAGAACTGGCCGGCCGCAGTGCAGCAGTCATTCGGCTATCTGCGGTCGGCAACTAGTTAATATACTCATCATGATTGGTAATGTTAGTCTAGGACTTACAATGTAGAACAGATCATCTGCATATGCCGCAACTTTATCTTCCATTTCTCCAACCTGTATCGCTTTTATATCTATATTATTCTGTATTGTTGCTAAGAGGGGCTCTAAGGATAATATAAACAAGTGAGGTGAGAGTGGACATCCCTAGCTTGTTCCATTATACATTGTAAAAGGTTGAGACAATGTATCATTTATCTTCACTGCTGCTTAAGGGTAGCTGTATAGATTTTTTTATCCATTGCATCATTTTATTCCTTAGGTATTAAACCTAATACCTCTAAAGTGCCCATCATAAATCCACAGTCTTCCCTGTCAAATGCTTTTTTTTTCATCTATTGAGAGGAATATAACCAGGGACTTCTTTCTTACCCTTCTGCAGGAGGAGCAATGATCTCAGACTGTTATATCTTCCTTCTCTCCCTGGTACAAATCCCACCTGATTGGGGTGAACCCATTCTGGCATTAGGTCTTTTATCCTGCTGGCAATTACTTTCGCATTTAGTTTTGTATCAATATTCAGCAATGATATTGGTCTATATCTCGCACATTGAGATACATCTCTTCCTTCTTTAGGTATAATTGTAATGTGTGCCAGAAGCATCTCTTTCCTCGTTTTGATCCCTTCTCCTAATGCAGTGGTTCTCAACCTGTGGGTCGCGACCCCTTTGGGGGTCGAACGACCCTTTCACAGGGGTCACCTAAGACCATCGAACAACACATTTCCAATGTGTAAAGAGTAAATCATTTTATGGTTGGGGGTCACCACAACATGAGAAACTGTATTAAGGGGTCGCGGCATTAGGAAGGTTGAGAACCACTGTCCTAATGCATTCATATATTCGCACATTATAGGCACTAGCTGATTTTTTAATTTCCTGTAATAGCTTATTGTGTACCCATCAGGCCCCGGGTTCTTACCCACTGTTGTACTCCTGAATGCTGCTTGTATTTCCTCCTGTGTTATTGGATTATCCAGCATTGCCACTCTTTCTTCATCTAATCTGGGTAATCCCGCTGCTTTTAAGAATGCCTGTATTTGCATTCTTCTGTCTCCCTTCGGGTCACTTTGGTCCTTATGTTTAACTGCATACAGTAGGCTAGAATATTCTTGGAATGTGCTAGCGATCTTTTTAGTTGGGTATACTATTTCCCCTGATTTATTCCTGATCTTCTCTATATAATTTACTGATTTCTTTTCCCTTAATGTCTTTGCCATTCCCCCCATTGGTATCTTTTTTTGCCACCATATTAAAAACCCTTTTAGTCTCCTGTTCCAGTAAATAATTTAACTCTTTTTAAGATTATTTTATGGTGTACCTCCCTCTCTATTTTATGTATTTGTTCTAATTCCTGTATTTCCTCTATTAATGTTCTCACCTTTTTGGCCTGATTTTCTCTTTTTTGCCCCTACTGAAATCAGGATACCCCTTATATTGGCCTTATGGGCTTGCCATACTGTGGCCCTTGAGACTCCCTTTGTATTATTTAACTGAAAGTATTGCTCGATTTCTTTTTCTTCTTTCTTCGGTCTCCTGATCTTTTAAAAGTGACTCATTTAATTTCCATGTATTTATCTTATCTGAAACCTCTCCCATTCTCAACTTTATTGTGACTGGTGCATGGTTCGACAATGTTGTAACTTCAATGTTTAACCAACAATTCCAGTAATATATGCTTTATCATAATATAATCCAGTGTGGAATATACTGCATGTACAGAGAAATAGAATGTATAATCCTTTTACCCCTGGATGCTTAATTCTCCAAACATCTATTAACTGACATTGATGTAACATCTTTTTTTAAAGCTTTTAAACGTTTACCTCCATTCGTCTGTACCTGCAAAGAATTATCCATCTTTGGGTCCATGCACAGATTAAAATCCCCAGCCACAATTAGTTTCCCTTTCTTGAATTCTATCAGTTTCCTTAATGTCTCCGCTAAGTAGACCGTTGCGTTCTTATTTAGACAGTAAATATTTGCAAGTGTACATTCCATGCCATATATTTCAGGTACTTGTATAGCGCTGTCAATTTATGCAGCACTTTACATATGTATTGTACATTCACATCAGTCCCTATCCCTCAAGGGTAGTACAATCTAGGGTCCCTAACTCACATTCATATACAAGGGCCAGTTTAGACCGGATCCAATTAACCTACCAGCATGTCTTTGGAGTGTGGGAGGAAACCGGAGTACCCGGAGGAAACCCATGCAGGCAAAGGGAGAACATGCAAACTCCAGGAAGGAGGTGCCGTGGCTGGGATTCAAACCAACAACCCTAGTACTGCCAGGCGGAAGTGCTAACCATTTAGCCACTGTGCTGACCTTATAGGTACCCCTTCAGAAACAGAAGTTAAATCTTACATTCCTTGCTACTCCTTTAGCTCTTTTTATTGGAGAGTCTGAAAAATACCAGTTTGGGGTATTTTCTTGACTTGTAATTTAACCCTTTGTATCTAAAGATAAATGTGTCTCTTGTAAGAATACTATATCAGTTGAGTGTTGCCCCATTTCCCTAGTAATCTTATGTCTTTTAACTGGAGTATTCAGACCTTTTACATTGTAATTCATAAAATTAACTACCTTACATAGTTAGTCTGGCTGAAAAAAGACAAAAGTCCATCTAGTTTAACCATAAAAAAAGAAAAAAAAAAGTTATGACCTTCTTGTCAAACATTTATTAATGTTAAAACCTTTTTTGTTTGGGTCACACAGAGAGAGCAATCTGTATAGTAAATTTTAAACCAGCGGAGAGTTTCAGGATACCCCTTTTCTGCTAGCCTACCCTCCCCCCCCTCCTAACACCATTTGACCCTTGCCCAACCCTTGGATCTGTTGTGCATCTAACCCCTCCCACGATCATTCAGCTTGTCCATAGACACCTCCTCCCACCTCCAACTCCTCCCTGAGGGCATAGATTCTGAACTGTGTCTTGCCCCTATTTTTCCTGCCTTCAATAAACCTTCCCCCTCCCCCTCCAAAAAAAACTCTCAAATGCCCAGTCCCATGTTCCACTCATACACCTTCTCCCAACATCCACTTTTCAGTACTATAAATAGGTGCCCCAAGCAGAAACAGCGAGAGGGTGTGGAAAAAAAAAGAGGGAGTGGTGGAGAGGGGGGGGGGGGGGAGGCAGGAGGAGGAAAAAAATAAAAGGGGGGGGGGGGCAGGTGAAAAAGAAGCAACTGGGTCTTTCAAAGGACAACCTCCTCCTCTATCTCCTCTATTAATATCCCTTATTTTAGAGTCTTGTAGAGGTACATTTCTTCTTTCTCTTGCTCTTTCTTCCTTCTTTCCACCTCATCTCATTTCTGTTGCCCTCTTCTCCCTGAGGTTACTTGCCACCTCTCGTATTAGTCCCAGTTCCTCCCTTTTCCCATTAGTCCAGTTTGAGATATCCGGGACTTGCAATTCTAGTTTCTCTCAGAAATCCTGGAGGTCTTCTGGAAACCTTAATCTTGCTGAGCGACCATCTTTCCATCCCACCAGGCAAGCAGGAAAACCCCAGTTATATTTGATGTTTCATGTTCGCATTTGCTCCAAGAAAGGTCTCAGAGTCCTTCTTGCAAATGTTTCTGGCGCTATGTCTGCATAGATTTGCACATCTGTCCTATCGTATGATATTGCGGGAATTCCTCTCATCTTCTCTCAAATTCTTGCTATATCCTGAAAATAGTGAAACCTTACTATCACATCTCTTGGAGTTCCCAGGGATCTCTTTATCCTATGGACTCTATCGATTTTCAATTTCTCAGTTATATGTCTGTTTATTAGTGGATTGAGCACTGTATTCATTACATCTCTTAAATCTTCTTGTGCACTTTCTGGTGGCCCCCGAATCCTCAGATTGTTCCTTCTATTTCTGTTCTCCTGATCTTCTACTTTATATCGCATTCTTCTTTATTCATGTCGCATTTCCTCCAATTGGTTCTTAAGCTCTGTTATTATCTGGGCATGCTTATCCAATTTGCCTTCCGTTTCTTCCACTTGAGACAGTACTTGTCCCAAGTCCTTATGTATTATTTCCATGTCATTCTTTAATGATTGTTCTAGCTTTGCAAACATGTCTGCTATTTCCATTTTTTGTGGGCATCTGAGCTTCCACTCCTGTTTCTTCTGTGCTCCTTATATCCAACTCACAGTCCATATTTAACGTTTCTTTACCTTGACTCAGATCTGTTGTTTCCACTGACAAACTAGATTGGTCTCCACTATTACTCCCCATTACTGATTTTCCACTGGCTCCCCTTTGCCTCTCAGGGGTCTGGTTCCCTGGACTTTTCTTCTGCGGGGGCATGTATTTTTTTATTGTACTAGTATATGTCTTGGGTGTCTTTACTCCAACACCTTTTGCTGATTTGTTCTTCATCTTTCTACCTCCGGCTATTCTTGTTATGCCTTGAAATGTATCCTAATTCCCACTTAGCTTCCACTCTAGGGGATTAGAAGTTATGGACCGGACGAGACAGTACTGATGTTTAAATTTTGTACTCCACTGGGTGACCCCCTCAACCACTTCCCACCAGCTTTTGCCCTTAGTTTTCCACAATCACCTACTTCTCCAGCCAGTTCATACACCTCACACAAGTGCTGTTTACATTAAGCACTCACCGCTCTCTGGCTTCTGCAGGTCCGCCCATGGGGGGGTTGCTGTAAGTAAGTAGGCCTTCCATGTGTGTACTGAAGTGTGCATAAATGAGAATATTGTTTTAATTGACAGATATCGTCTTCTGTAAAATCTGAAGACCCTCACCTATCGCAGGAGGAACTGCAGAAGGTTGCTGCTGAGCTACAGGACCTAAAAGATGGTCAAAACAGTATGGATGCAAAGTTGGAAAGCATGAGGAGGTATGTACTATCTTTCTTCACCTCACTTTGAACTCCCAGCACAGAGACTGAGCTGTGGAAGGTGCTAATGATCGTAACCTGTGGGATCAGCTCCCGATCATGTGACCATGATGACAGCCAATCACAGCGTTCACGTGATCTTTCCTGCCAAAGCATTCAGAAATTTTTAAAAGGAATGCCAAGGTGGACAGGAAGATATTGCCTCTGACAGCCAGAAATCACTGTTATGGACACCACTATTTCAGTGAATTCCTCTAGCTTCTGGGTCCCATGCTGAGCAGCTGTCCTGCTGCATTATGGACACAAGAGGTCGGCCGCTTAGCATGGGCAACATTCAGAAAATGAATAAATGCGAATGAATGCAAAATTTCTCTGATTCAACAAGGTGGAGAGGCGGGGCAGTGATGTCACTTTTCACCTCGTCCAACTGAAGAATGCTTTGCATTCATCCAGAAAATGCAAAGCAATTTATGATTGGCGCCCTTGCTGACTGGCCGACCTCCTCTGTTCAGAATGCAGCAGGTCAGTTGCTCGGTGTAGGACCCAGAAGCAGTCCTGGAGCAGTGATTTCCAGCTTTCAGGGGCATCAGCCATATACA
Organism: Staurois parvus; assembly: GCF_062004578.1. Lineage (NCBI taxonomy): Eukaryota > Metazoa > Chordata > Amphibia > Anura > Ranidae > Staurois > Staurois parvus. The sequence goes on along the minus strand of NW_028317950.1, from coordinate 255,742 downwards.
GTACATAATTACAAAGGGTAAAATGAGTTTGAACACGTCACCATTTTTCATATTTTAAAGGTGCTATTGCTATGAAATTTTCACCACAGGTCGGTAACAACTCATGCAATCCATACATACAAAGAAACCAAAACAAATACATTCAGAAATTAAGTTATGTGTAATAAGATGGAATGACACACGGAAAAGTATTGAACACGCGAACTGAAATTTATTTAATACTTGGTGCAAAATCCTTTGTTAGTAATGACAGCTTCAAGAAGCCTCCTGTATGGAGACACTAGTGGCATGCATTGCTCATGTGTGATTTTGACCCATTCTTCCACACAAACAATCTTCAAATCTTGAAGGTTCCGTGGGCCTCTTTTATGTACTCTGATCTCTAAATCTTTCCATAGATTTGCTATTGGATTCAAGTCAGGTGATTAACTGGGCCATTCTAGCAGCTTTATTTTATTTCTTTGAAACCAATTGTGAGTTTCCTTGGCTTTGTGTTTGGGATCATTGTCTTGCTGAAATGTCCACTCTCGTTTCATCTTCATCATCCTGGTAGATGGCAGCAGATTTTTATCAAGAATGTCTTTTGGTCCATTTTTCCATTCTTCCTTCCTTCAATGATATGATGTTTGCCAGTACTGTATGCTGAAAAACGGCCGCACACTATGATATTCTCACCTCCATGCTTCATTGTTGGTATGGGGTTTTTGGGGTGATGTGGAGTCCCATTTGACCTCCAAACATGGTGTGTATTATGGCATCCAAAGGGTTCCGTTTTTGTTTTGCCCAGGATTTCACAGGCTTGTCTAAATGTTCTGCAGCCAACTTTTAAATGAGCTTCAACATGCTTTTTCTTCAGCAAGGGAGTCTTGCGTATATAATCAGTGTAGTAATGTTAAGTATTTATTTTAATAAAAAACATGTCATCCACGTGGAAGAAATCTCATTACAAGCAGAGCTGCAGAGAAACACTGACCAGCCAAAATCAAAGATGGCCACAGGACCTTCGTGAGGCTCTGGCGGCTTGACGTCACGGCGTACGGCTCCTCCTTGATGCGTTTTGTGCCACGCACGTTTTAACATTACTACACTATGGGCATCCTTCTTTTTGACTCTACGTTGAGCAATTAATCTACAGAATCTCATGTGACACTAAGCTACAGGGCAGCTCCAGGATCCAGAGGAGGGATATCCTTTCCAGGCTGTACACCTATTCCACCTTAAAGGGGACCTCTGGCTGAAAACATCTTATATATTGTACTGCTTATTTTAAATGCACATCTCGTGGTGTGTATTTTTACCATATTCCCTGCACTTCACCGAAATGGAATAATTGTCACATGGAATGTATCTTCACCTGAGCACAGGATTTCCACTTCACATCAATAATTAATGACGATATATCACACTCATATTGGACTTTTATTTATCGTATATGGGCATATCAAATAATCACACAATATATACGAACTTTGCACTTTATTAATTATTTGAATTATTTGCACTATTTTAGTAATAATATTATTGGATGTTCTTTCAGCACTGCACTTTTTTGATTATATATGCTATTGAAGGTATCAGCTTTCCTTTTGGTGCATTTTGCTGCTGAATAGATTTAAGCGCTCACTGATCCCTCTAACAAATGGGAGTCTTGCGTGGTGAGCATGCATACAGGCCATGGTGGTTGAGTGCATTACTTATTGTTTTCTTTGAAATGATTGTACCTGATAATTCCAGGTCTTTCTGAAGCTCTCCACAAGTAGTCCTTGGCTCTTGGACAACTCTACTGATAATTATTTTCAGTCCTCTGTCAGAAATCTTGCGAGGAGCATCTGTTTGTGGCTGGCTTGTGGTGAGATGATGTTCTTTCCACTTCTGGATTATTGCCCCAACAGTGCTCACTGGAACAGTCAGAAGTTTAGAAATCCTTCTGTAACCAATGCAATGAGTATGTTTTGCAACAATACGTTTGCATAGGTCTTGGGAGAGCTCTTTGCTTTTACCCATCATGAGACGTTTTTTGTGTGACATCTTGGTAATGAGACAACTTTTTATAGGCCATCAGTTGAGACTGAACCAGCTGATATTAACTTGCACCGACAAGAGGCAGGATTGCTTTCTAATTACTGATGGATTTCAGCTCCTTACATTGGTGGCCATTGTCGAAGGGCTCCTTACATTGGTGGCCATTGTCGAAGGGCTCCTTGCATTGGTGGCCATTGTCGAAGGGCTCCATACATTGGTGGTTCCTGTAAAAGGGCTCCTTACATTGGTGGCCATTGTCGAAGGGCTCCTTACATTGGTGGCCATTGTCGAAGGGCTCCTTGCATTGGTGGCCATTGTCGGATGGCTCCATACATTGGTGATTCCTGTAGAAGGGCTCCATACATTGGTGGTCCGTGTAGAAGGGCTCCATACATTGGTGGTCCGTGTAGAAGGGCTCCATACATTGGTGGTCCGTGTGGAAGGGCTCCATACATTGGTGGTCCGTGTGGAAGGGCTCCATACATTGGTGGTCCGTGTGGAAGGGCTCCATACATTGGTGGTCCATGTGGAAGGGCTCCATACATTGGCGGTCCGTGTGGAAGGGCTCCATACATTGGCGGTCTGTGTGGAAGGGCTCCATACGTTGGAGGTCCGTGTCGAAGGGTTCCATACATTGGCGGTCCGTGTCGAAGGGTTCCATACATTGGCGGTCCGTGTCGAAGGGTTCCATACTGTTGGATTTTTAGACACATATAATACTTCTTCTAGTGTCTTGAGGCGATTATGAATGAAAGAGCCATTGAAATAAAAAATGAAGTGTGATTTTATTCTATCACACAATGGTGTCAAATAACAATGTAAAGCGTATTATGAACAGTTCCATGTAGATAAAACTATTGTAAAAATGACAAGCGAAAGTTTAAAACAAAGAGTCCCCATTATCTGTCATGGCTGTCCTTGCCATGTGCGATACTCCATGTCCTTGTCCGTCTCAATGACTTTGTGAAGAAGGAAAAGCCGGATGTGACTATATTGTAGCCGGAAGTGATCTCAGTATGCACCTGTTGCAGCTTCTCAGACGTGTGTATGCAAGAGTCATGTAGCTTGTAAGTGTGTGTGTGAGTGAGTGTCTCTTTGTCCGTTGTCTCATGGACTTTTAAGAGGCAAATGTACGTCATAGTTAGTGATCTTAATACCTTCTATGGAAATTATTACTGCTTAGCAAAGCCATTTCATAAAAGGAAGGGGATGCTATACATATGATGTTTGATGGACAGGAACATATGAATGCTGATGTAAATAATATTATAAGCTAATGACGTAAAAAATAATATAGCTTAAGAACATATCAATGTATAATCCCTAAACTATATATGTATCAATGTTAGAGACGTATACTAAATACACACAGATTATTATTAAAATACATAATGTAATAGTAAGTCACTTCTAATAACCTTGACATAACTAACAAATACTTTTATGCCTAAATATAGTATACTCAACCTTCAACTAGTATATACCATTTCAGCTTAACTTGTATATCTTTTGGTCTCAGCTATAATTGAAGAATAGTAAATACTACCATTTGTCAAAGACCATTCACACATATTAATATTAATTATGACTAATCATAAAAACCAAATATTTTGCAAGCTTGCCATCAATATAAATGCCGAATCATAATTTAGATTTAACATGTCCCCCTTATTATGATTAGTTCAGAATTAATGCTTAATCAATGCACACTTCATTCATGTCCCATACACACCGTCTTATACCAAATGATCGTATATATTCTTCATAACTGGACCAATCAAAAATAACTTTCCTTCAAACCTCTATACCAGCGGTTCTCAACCTGGGGGTCGCGACCCCTTTGGGGGTCGAACGACCATTTCCCAGGGGTCGCCTAAGACCATCGGAAAACACATATTTCCGATGGTCTTAGGAACTGAGACACCGCTGCAGTCTCCGGCGATGTGTGGGCGGGATGATACGCTGCTGTCACCTGGCCACACCTCCGGGATCGCTCAGCAGCTCCGCCTCCTCGCCGCTGATTGGCCACCGGAACTGTAGCTCAGGAGAGGCACACAGGCGGCCAATCACCGGCGAGGAGTTGGAGCTTGGAGAGGAGGAGCCGAGCGGCAGCGCGCGTACATCAAAGAAGACCGAGGGAGCTGCCGGAGCGAGTGAAGAGGAGAGCGGCCAGAGAAGGAAGACAGCTGACAGGTAAGTGAGAGAGCGAGCCCAGGCTGGAGCAGGGGTCAGCAAGGTAAGTATCATTGGTGTCAGTGGGAGGAATAGTGCCCCATCATTTGTGTCACTAATACCAACGATGGGGCACTATTCCTCCCCCAACTGACACCAACGATGGGGCACTATTCCTCCCCCCACTGACACCCAACGATGTGGCACTATTCCTCCCCCCACTGACACCAACGATGGGGCACTATTCCTCCCCCAACTGACACCAACGATGGGGCACTATTCCTCCCCCCACTGACACCAACGATGGGGCACTATTCCTCCCCCCACTGACACCAACGATGGGGCACTATTCCTCCCCCCACTGACACCAACGATGGGGCACTATTCCTCCCCCCACTGACACCAACGATGGGGCACTATTCCTCCCCCCACTGACACCAACGATGGGGCACTATTCCTCCCCCCACTGACACCAACGATGGGACACTATTCCTCCCCCCACTGACACCAACGATGGGGCACTATTCCTCCCCCCACTGACACCAACGATGGGGCACTATTCCTCCCCCCACTGACACCAACGATGGGGCACTATTCCTCCCCCCACTGACACCAACGATGGGGCACTATTCCTCCCCCCACTGACACCAACGATGGGGCACTATTCCTCCCCCCACTGACACCAACGATGGGGCACTATTCCTCCCCCCACTGACACCAACGATGGGGCACTATTCCTCCCCCCACTGACACCAACGATGGGGCACTATTCCTCCCCCCACTGACACCAACGATGGGGCACTATTCCTCCCCCCACTGACACCAACGATGGGGCACTATTCCTCCCCCCACTGACACCAACGATGGGGCACTATTCCTCCCCCCACTGACACCAACGATGGGGCACTATTCCTCCCCCCACTGACACCAACGATGGGGCACTATTCCTCCCCCCACTGACACCAACGATGGGGCACTATTCCTCCCCCCACTGACACCAACGATGGGGCACTATTCCTCCCCCCACTGACACCAACGATGGGGCACTATTCCTCCCCCCACTGACACCAACGATGGGGCACTATTCCTCCCCCCACTGACACCAACGATGGGGCACTATTCCTCCCCCCACTGACACCAACGATGGGGCACTATTCCTCCCCCCACTGACACCAACGATGGGGCACTATTCCTCCCCCCACTGACACCAACGATGGGGCACTATTCCTCCCCCCCACTGACACCAACGATGGGGCACTATTTCCCCCCCCCCCTGACCCCAACGATGGGGCACTATTCTCCCCTCCACCACACTGACATCAATGATGGGGCACTATTCCTCCCACTGACACCAATGATGGGGCACTATTCCTCCCACTGACACCAGTGATGGGGCACTATTCCTCCCACTGACACCAGTGATGGGGCACTATTCATCCCACTGATACCAACGATGGGGCACTATTCCTCCCACTGATACCAACGATGGGGCACTATTCCTCCCACTGATACCAACGATGGGGCACTATTCCTCCCACTGACACCAACGATGGGGCACTATTCCTCCCACTGACACCAACGATGGGGCACTATTCCTCCCACTGACACCAGTGATGGGGCACTATTCCTCCCACTGACACCAGTGATGGGGCACTATTCATCCCACTGATACCAACGATGGGGCACTATTCCTCCCACTGATACCAACGATGGGGCACTATTCCTCCCACTGATACCAACGATGGGGCACTATTCCTCCCACTGATACCAACGATGGGGCACTATTCCTCCCACTGATACCAACGATGGGGCACTATTCCTCCCACTGATACCAACGATGGGGCACTATTCCTCCCACTGACACCAACGATGGGGCACTATTCCTCCCACTGACACCAGTGATGGGGCACTATTCCTCCCACTGACACCAGTGATGGGGCACTATTCATCCCACTGACATCAGTGATGGGGCACTATTCCTCCCACTGATACCAACGATGGGGCACTATTCCTCCCACTGACATCAGTGATGGGGCACTATTCCTCCCACTGATACCAACGATGGGGCACTATTCCTCCCACTGATACCAACAATGGGGCACTATTCCTCCCACTGATACCAACGATGGGGCACTATTCATCCCACTGACATCAGTGATGGGTCACTACTCCTTCCACTGACACCAATGACATGGCACTACTCCTCCCACTGCAAAATTACAGTTATGAAGTAGCAATGAAAATAATTTTATGGTTGGGGGTCACCACAACATGAGGAACTGTATTAAGGGGTCGCGGCATTAGAAAGGTTGAGAACCACTGCTCTATACCTTATCTTTCAGTTTCTCTTCCTAAAAATTCTTAATCATAATGTTAATTGATATATGATAATATAGTAATAATAATAATAATAAAAATAATTAAATGATGTAATAATAATTAATGTAGTATATTTCCATATTTGTATAATATTTGAACTCTCCGGAAATATACTTTTCCATTCTAAAATGTGTCATAAGTTTATATTGCTCCTATAAGAGTAATATGTTTCTTAAATCTTTTAACAAAAGATATTCTAATAACTGAAATAACTCTATGAAGTTTTAACCAAAAAATATTCCGTATACGAATATATAAAAAATAATAATAATATTATCCCAATATGGATGTAAGTATCGGAATAAAAGGATCATTAAAATGTATATGTGACCTATAACAATATTATCAATAATAAATTATTTTATCACTAATAAATAGATTTCCTCTTGATGAATCTTTTCTTCATGCAATGTCTATATAATATCTTCTTTAAGTTCTGTAAGGTAGAAACATTTTTGTTGAATGCGATAAATCAGTCACAAGTGTGAAGTATTAAGCTCTTGTTCAATCTTCTTCCATATGAAGATCTCTTCTTTAACGTCCGAATTCTTTCACGTTGGCTTGTAGGAGATTGTTACGCTTCATGTTTGATTTTAGATGTCATTTCTGTAAAGAAATGCAGTATCATTACTTTGGCACAAACATTGCATTATTCTTGCACCTTTTTCAACAAATATGAAAGATTATGGAACAATCAGTTTATGAGTTTGGAACATATATTGTGAAGTATCATTACTTCCTATTTCCTTTTACAGAAAACCTCTATATATCAATCAAAATACTGTCCTAATCCTGTCTAAAATTACCTAAACTAGAATACAAAAGTAGTGTGTTATTTAGGTATGACAGGACGCAATATTTCATCATAGGTCATGACCGCAAAACCCTGTTTTACTAAACAAAGAAAGGTTTTGTATCACCCCAGAGATGACAAAGGTTTATGCCTTTGTTCTCATCCCTATAATATTAGAAATATGCGTAGCTGTTTTCTGTGCTGATGTCATTATTCTGGTGTTAGTGTTCTTCAGTAGTACATGTGTTGCTGTGAATGTGAGGTAGAGACTTGTCTGATACAGCTGTACCTATCACAATGTGTTTGGCTAACAGTGCTCTTATCCACTGAGGATACCTTTCACGACATTCTCTGAATGTATCTTCCTCAAGAATTCTTTTTAGTGAACTGTTAAGAGACTGTAATATGATACTATGTGACTTTACTGTGCTTTGTGAAGCTTTGATTGCATAAAAGAAACTCAACAGTTGTTGTACCTCAGATGTAAAAGTTCTTTCCAATGGTGATAAATTTCTGGAGAAGTAACTAATTAGTCTCTCATTACCTTCTTTTAATTGAGACAAAGTTACTGAAATTGCATTATCAGATACATGAGTTTCACAACAAAAGGAGCATTGGAACAAACCTCAACTGTACCTAATGTTGGCGCGTTCTGCAAATCCTTTTTCAACACTTTTAAAGCATTATTCTCATTTGGACCCCATTGGTCAACTAAGTTATTTTTACTCTTCAAAAGATGATATAATGGCTTAACTTTCTCTGCGAAACCATGTATAAACTCTTTACAATGATTTATGTTTTTCAAAAATTGTTGCAATGCTTTGTGTTGTAGGAACTGGAATGGCAGTGATTGCTCTGACTGTTTCCTGCAATAATTGTCTCTTTCCTTGACTGATCTCCATGTGAAAGCATTTCACCTGACTTTTCATCGGCTGAACTCTTTCCGGGTTTAATTTTAGGCCTACATCCTGTAACAACATAAATAACTCAGACAAAAGAGTAATATGTTCGTTAACATTCTGCGTACTTAGCATAATTGTATTTACATGCTGAAAAATGCATTCTGGCCTTGAAAATTGTGATAGACGTTTTCTATGGACTCATGGACTACACCATCACTGATGTCTAAACCAGCTACTAACCGAGTGAATGCATAGGTCTCTTTCTGAAACTTAAAAGCTAACTTGTATTGACAACTTTTAGCTATGGGGATCGAAAAATGACTGTTATCGATTTCCAAAACAGAAAACACTTTGGATTCGGCCTTTAAATGTGACTTGATATTAGAATGATCAGGAACAACTGCTTTGTTATTTGTAATATGTTTATTCAGTGTCCTGAAATCAACTGACAAAGAATATGAATTGTCAGCATTTTTGATAGGCCAAATACAGTTATTTACTACTGATTGTGTTTTCTTTAAAATCCCAAGTTGTACAAACTCTTGAATAATGGCAGAAAGTGGTCCTATTGATTCTCGTGGTAATTCATATTGATTAAGGGCTTTAGGATCTTTTCCCTCAATATTCAATTCTGTATCTTTCAAAGTTCCTATGTCATTTTTAAATTTTGACCACAAACTTGGAAAACGTTGTACCAATTCTTGTAAAGCATAATTACCATCAGTATCAGGCCATTTTTGTGCTGTAGACATTTTAGAGTTGAAACCAACATCACTGTATATAGAAGGATCCATTAACATTGATTTGGGCCTAGATGGATTCCTCCAAATAACTTTGGTCATAATATCAATAATCCACTTTTGCTTATTGATAAAATCAATGCCAAGAATATTCTCGGTGGCATTACTATACCAAATATCAATGTTAGTTTTCACTAGCCCAGGTATTTCAAATGTTACATTAGGTACCTGTCTAGCAGTGGAATGACCTGTATTATTAAAACCTTTTATTTTACACATGGGTGAATTTGGTTTCACAGGTACGTTTTCTCTGGTAAGATTAATCTCAGATCCGCTGTCAATTAGGAATTTGATCTTTTTACCATTTAGTAATCCGTCTATAAAAGGCCTTCCATTGTCATCCAATACAATTGGAGCGACAAATTCTAACGATATCGGGGATGAATGTGGACGTGATTCTATTTTTGGAACTGGTAATAAACCATTTCTGTCAGTGACAGCCCTTCTCACCCTGTTGTCAGAACAGTTGTTTCTAGTCAAAGTATGAATTTGTTTAACTGATAAGGCATAAGGCAATTCAGTTAAATTTGTATCATTACACAACACAGCAGGTTGTACAAAAGCTGCTTTTTCACTTTTTATTTCCATTTTCTTTATTTGTGAGTCAAGTTTAAACTTCCAACAATGGCGTCTGATATGACCTTGTTTATGACAGTGAAAGCATGTGTTATACTCATTATGACTCACTTGCTTGCATCTGTCGTTGTCATTCTTACTGGGACCTGTAGTAGTTCCTGGCATAACTGTAGTCTGACTGTTGTTGTCACTTTGAAGCACAGCTACCTCATAAGTGAAATGGTTGTTTTTCAATTTTCTCCGGATTCTATCAATGAAACTTACTATATCATTCAAATTTTGTTTTTCCTCTGCTATGACAATGGTTACTGGGTCTAAATACGTGAATTTCTTTACAAAAGCTTTGATCATAGCTGAGTCTTCCTCATTTTCTACTCCAAATATAATTTTATATGCTTTGGAAAACTTATTTTTAAATTCAAAAGGGTCTTCGTCAGCAGTAGTCTGAAGTAAGTCTAGCATTTCTACAGAAGGTACGTCTTCACCTGTTGAACATAACAGCAATTGTCGCAGTCTGTCTGTCGCGTCATTATGTTTTTTCTGATCTTTATCGTTAACAACAGAATTTTTAATTCGAGACATAAATTTAATTGGTAGCCACATCGGAAATAAATAATTTATGTCATGATTTGAAATCTGATGGCATTTGACATGCATTTCATATATTTCCATGTTGCTGTAGATATCTTTATCTGGATCATAAGCAGGGATGTCTTTTAAAACTTTCATTAATTGATTATGTATTTGCAACTTAAGTTTTGCAGTTTTACATAACAATTCTTTATGTTTAATTTGTGTTTCGTCATCAGAGTCAATATCCGAACTTTCAGAGATATCGGACAGCCGTGGCTCTGATTTTGAATCACTCTGTTTGTCATCTGTGTTTATCATGGCAACCTGTTTACTGTCATTCTGCAGTCTTAACAAAAGATTTGTCTCTGAGTCAATTTGTTCCTCAAGATTCTCTATGTAATTACAAAAAATGTCACAGTTTGGGCAACTAAGAGCATCTTGAGACAAATTTTCATGCTTTTCTGTATTCTGTACAGTGCTACATTCTGTCTGTTTTAATGTACAAGCTTTTTTAACAGGTAAATCAACATTCAAAATCATTTTGTTGAATATTCTTACTAAATTTAAGATGTTAGATATCTTCTTACGCTGTCTGTGGACAGTAAATCTAGATTTATCTATCTGAATATTGGCCTGTAAACATTCGTTATACATATAGTGCCATAGCTGACTGTCTTCAGAATATAAAGAAACATCTTTAAATTCTAACTTGCTTTCATTAACTAAGTCATCAATAAATTCCATAATTGTTACTCACCGTAATCAGAAGATTTTCTCGTTTGACCCGGCTCAATCACTGGAATTCTCGTCCACGTCTGTTTAATCGCCTGTTCTGCTAGGTTATTTTCACCGTGTTTTCCCAAGACTTGACAATCACAGAATTGTGCGTAGTTTTCCCCCTTAAGGCATGGGGAAATCCGTAGAAAAAACGTTCGGCGGTGGCTGGCTCACCAAAATGTTGGATTTTTAGACACATATAATACTTCTTCTAGTGTCTTGAGGCGATTATGAATGAAAGAGCCATTGAAATAAAAAATGAAGTGTGATTTTATTCTATCACACAATGGTGTCAAATAACAATGTAAAGCGTATTATGAACAGTTCCATGTAGATAAAACTATTGTAAAAATGACAAGCGAAAGTTTAAAACAAAGAGTCACCATTATCTGTCATGGCTGTCCTTGCCATGTGCGATACTCCATGTCCTTGTCCGTCTCAATGACTTTGTGAAGAAGGAAAAGCCGGATGTGACTATATTGTAGCCGGAAGTGATCTCAGTATGCACCTGTTGCAGCTTCTCAGACGTGTGTATGCAAGAGTCATGTAGCTTGTAAGTGTGTGTGTGAGTGAGTGTCTCCTTGTCCGTTGTCTCATGGACTTTTAAGAGGCAAATGTACGTCATAGTTAGTGATCTTAATACCTTCTATGGAAATTATTACTGCTTAGCAAGCCATTTCATAAAAGGAAGGGGATGCTATACATATGATGTTTGATGGACAGGAACATATGAATGCTGATGTAAATAATATTATAAGCTAATGACGTAAAGAATAATATAGCTTAAGAACATATCAATGTATAATCCCTAAACTATATATGTATCAATGTTAGAGACGTATACTAAATGCACACAGATTATTATTAAAATACATAATGTAATAGTAAGTCACTTCTAATAACCTTGACATAACTAACAAATACTTTTATGCCTAAATATAGTATACTCAACCTTCAACTAGTATATACTATTTCAGCTTAACTTGTATATCTTTTGGTCTCAGCTATAATTGAAGAATAGTAAATACTACCATTTGTCAAAGACCATTCACACATATTAATATTAATTATGACTAATCATAAAAACCAAATATTTTGCAAGCTTGCCATCAATATAAATGCAGAATCATAATTTAGATTTAACACATACATTGGCGGTCCGTGTCGAAGGGTTCCATACATTGGCGGTCCGTGTCGAAGGGTTCCATACATTGGCGGTCCGTGTCGAAGGGTTCCATACATTGGCGGTCCGTGTCGAAGGGTTCCATACATTGGTGGGCCGTGTCGAAGGGCTCCTTACATTGGTGGTCATTGTCGAAGGGCTCCTTACATTGGTGGTCATTGTCGAAGGGCTTTTTACATTGGTGGTCATTGTCGAAGGGCTCCTTACTTTGGTGGGTGGTCATTGTCGAAGGGCTCCTTACATTGGTGGGTGGTCATTGTCGAAGGGCTCCTTACATTGGTGGGTGGTCATTGTCGAAGGGCTCCTTACATTGGTGGGTGGTCATTGTCGAAGGGCTCCTTACATTAGTGGGTGGTCATTGTCGAAGGGCTCCTTACATTGGTGGGTGGTCATTGTCGAAGGGCTCCTTACATTGGTGGGTGGTCATTGTCGAAGGGCTCCTTACATTGGTGGGTGGTCATTGTCGAAGGGCTCCTTACATTGGTGGGTGGTCATTGTCGAAGGGCTCCTTACATTGGTGGGTGGTCATTGTCGAAGGGCTCCTTACATTGGTGGGTGGTCATTGTCGAAGGGCTCCTTACATCGGTGGTCATTGTCGAAGGGCTCCTTACATCGGTGGTCATTGTCGAAGGGCTCCTTACATCGGTGGTCATTGTCGAAGGGCTCCTTACATCGGTGGTCATTGTCGAAGGGCTCCTTACATCGGTGGTCATTGTCGAAGGGCTCCTTACATCGGTGGTCATTGTCGAAGGGCTCCTTACATCGGTGGTCATTGTCGAAGGGCTCCTTACATCGGTGGTCATTGTCGAAGGGCTCCTTACATCGGTGGTCAGTGTTGAAGGGCTCCTTATATTGGTGGTCAGTGTTGAAGGGCTCCTTATATCGGTGGTCAGCGTCGAAGGGCTCTTTACATCGGTGGTCAACGTTGAAGGGCTCCTTATATCGGTGGTCAGCGTCGAAGGGCTCCTTACATCAGTGGTCAGCGTCAAAGAGCTCCTTACACCAGTGGACCATAAAGAGCCCCCTTTACCATGGTGGTCAGTGGTGTAGGATCCCCCTTTTTGTTGGTGGTAAATGGGGAAGGGCTCCCCCCCCCCAATTCATCAAGATCTGACCCCAAAGGTGTTCACTTGAGTTCCTCCACACCAAGCTGGCCAAACTATGTCCTTATGGGGTTGGCTTTATCCTATTGGGGAAATTTCTGTTCTATTTCTGCCCTATGAGCTTTCTTTACTGTGGCAGAAAACCGACCAAAGTAAGGAAAGACTTGTCACACCAGAACATGCAACCCCATTGGAGGTTTGCACCACTATTCCTGTTACAGTGACTGTTGGGATTTCTGATTGCTTTCTGGCATGTTGACAGTGTTTACCAAGGCCATATGTGAGGGTGTATCTCAGCAGCAGGGGCACAGTAGGAAAAAAAAATACTTTACAGAGGTTCTAACTAGGGATGCACTGATACCCTTTCTATGATTGGCGAGTACAAGTACTGATACTTTCGGTCAAGTACTCGCTAAAACCGAGTACCGATACTTTGCGGTGCAATCTGCGTCAATACAAAATGTATGGAATCAAATTGATCCACAAACAATAGCATGGAAATTGAACAGGAAAGCAGTTCCTATCCAAATCACATGCACTTTCTCCACTGTTCCTGTGTGAACTCGGGCTTGTCATAATTTGAGTCCACACAGGAGCGGTGCGGAAAACTTTCCTGCACCAAACCCATGTCGTCAAAGAAGGAAAACCTGGGGATATGAAATCCCCATGGATATGGGCTAGATAGCTTTTGATTGATCAGCGCCGTCACGTCTGGCCCATATTGTCGTCCCTGCAAGGAGAGGAGAGATTTCAAAACCCCCATGTTTTCCTTTTGTGATGGCATGGGAGCAGTACAGGGAAGTATGACAAGCCTGTGTTCTCATAGGAGCAGTGGAGAAACTGCATGCAATTTGGACAGGAATCACATTCCGGTGTAATTTGTGTCTCTACATTTTGTATTGATGCAAATCGCTCTGAAATGTATCAGTTTCACATGAAAATACTCGGTATCAGCACCCATATCCATGCTTCCCTAGTTCTAACCCTTTGTTTCTCTATCTAAAACATCACAGTGTCAAAAATTGTTCTGTTTGCAGGGAGAATGAAGCGCTTTGGAAGGAGGTGTCATCACTCAGAAGGAAACACAGCCAGCAACAAAAACTTCTTACAAAGGTCAGCTGACGTGTATTGGTATTCGTTGTTTTTATTCTTGGATTGGGTGTACTATGATACAGAAAACCATTGGCCCTCATCTCTTGTTTTTTACTGATCTTTTAATGCTGAACTCTGGGATAAGGAAATATTGGGGCAGATTACTAAAGCTGAACACTCAGAATCTGGTTCAGCTGTGCATGGTGGCCAATCAGCTTCTAACTTCAGCTTGTTCAATTAAGCTTTGACACTTAGCCTGGGTTCTCATATGTGCGGTGCGGCATATCGCATGTGATTCACACAGGAACTGCACCGCATTCCTGTGCAAAACCACATGCTATTTGTGTGCGGTGCAATTGGAGCCATACATTTTGTATGGCTCTAATCGCACCGCATCCGCACCAAAAATGTTCAGGACCCCTTTTTTTTTTTTTTGGGGCTGCACTAGAATCAGATCGCATGGGTATTCACACCTATGTGATCCTATTCTGCACATCGCACCGCATTTTGCGGACTGCTTTCGGGGTGTTGTTAACTTAACATACAAATCCGCAGTGGTTCGCATGAACGGGGTGCGATGTTGATGCGGTGCGGAATTCGCACTGAAAATGCTGCAATTTCCGCACCGCATCAGTGTGAACCAGGGCTAAAACCTGGAAGCTGAATGGTTTCCATGCACAGCTGCACCAGATTCTGCACTCCACTTTTCGTAAATAACCCTCATTGTTTTCCGTGACTCTTGGTGTGCTTTGTGTATTTTCAGATCTGTGCAGTCATCCAGTGTGACACTTCTTTCCTGTGATGAAGACCGCTCACTGCTACTCTCTCTCTTTGTGCAGAGTGATTGGTCCTGCCTCTGCCCCCTTTCTTTAGTTTTTTGCAGGCAGCCTGTATTGGGTGGGGTCTGCTGGGTCCCTCCCACAGCTCTGCTCTCTGCACATGGTATGTGCAGCACAGTGATGATGTCGCTGCTGCTTTTACAATGTAATATACAGGGGTTGAACAAAAATATGGAAATGCTACATGATTTGCAGGTGTGGAAGTGATGAAATGTCATGTTGAAAGCAGAAGTGATGCAACATTGTTTTGCTTTCTGCTGTGTGATGGGACACCTAGCTGTCAGAATGAAAGCCTCACTTTCGTCGGTCACTGCGTGCACTGCTGGTAATATGGCGTCATGTCAGAGCTTACCGAGTTTCAAAGAGGGCAAATTGATGGTGCCGCTTACCTGTTGCCTCTGTGACTGAAGTTGGCGATATTTTTATTTTTTTTTTGCCGTGTCACGAGGTACAGTATCAAAGGTTATGACGGCATTACAGTTTTCTGGGAAACCGTTGGTCAACATGGTCAACTTACCAAAGTAATCAAAAGCACATTGTGCAGGATTGTGACCCGGAATAAGCAAACAACTGCTGCAAAAGTGACTGCAGAGCTCAATCTCAGTCTTCCAAAGCTCGTGTTCACAAAAACTGCGGATGGAACTCCATAAGCAAAACATTCACGGGCGCGCTGTAATTGCCAAACCACCAGTGACCGATATTAAAGGAGAAGTACAGTCAAAGCTCCTTTGGCTGTACTTTTCCTGTGGATCACAGGAGGGCAGTTCGTTCTGCACTCCTGTGAGTCGTTTTCAGCTGACAGCAGGCTGAAGCTCGCTGTTAGCTGACGTCACTCAACTGGTCCAGGCTGGGGAAAGGTCCCAACTTCAAAGTTGGGATCCACCCCAGAGTGATCTGCTGTGAGCCTGAGTTAGCCAATCCTTCCCCCTCTTCAGCTTAGTGCTCTAGTGAGCGCTGGGAGTGCAGAGCAGACAGCAAACTCAGTGGTCATGTGATCGCTGAGTTCTCACACTTAGAGCCAGCGGAGGACAGATGCAGCATTGGACCGATGCTGCATCCACCTAGGTTAGTATGATTTGCCAAAAAAAACAAAGCCATACTTCTGATGTAATGCTTAGAAGAGGAGAGAGTGGTGCAACGCCCATAAATTGGGGGATTATTATTGATCAATGGAAGACTGTAATCTGTTCTGATGAATGGGGGTTCACACTGTTCCCAACCACCGGACATGTTTACGTGTGGCAAGCACTGTACCATGCTTACGACCAGAACTATCTAGTGCCAACAGTAAAGCATGGTGGTGGCGCAGTCATGAGCAGCTACATCTTGGTGTTCTGCAGGTGCCATCATCACCTTGAAAGATAGGCCATCTTGAATACCAAAGGCAGTCCAGCACCATATTAGGTAACGATTTTGTTCTTTTACCTAGCGTTTCCATAATTTTTTCCAACTCCTGTACTTTGTGATTATTAAAGCGGATCTTCTTCCATTCTAGCTCACCCCCCACCCCCGGCTTACCTGGTGGTCTGTTGTGCACATTTCAGATATTCACCCACCCAGAGGATCCAGCGTTGTCCTGCTGAGATCTCTTGTCTTCTGACTCTGCTCAGTCCTGCATCACCACTTGTGACGTAATGGAGAGTTCAGCCGGCTCTTCTGGGTTCAGCACCTCCCAAAAAAAACAATACTCCTTTCCTCCTTTCTGAATGAAGGGCTCTGTCTCCTGGGATGTGCATATCCCAGGAGGCACAACAAGCACTGTGCATGTCATTCACCTAAATGAGTAATGTGTATGGGGGGAGCGGGCCATACATTTTTATTTAAGAAAAAGAAAGAAAAAAAAACAAAAAGTGGCGGTATTCATGCAGCGGGGGGAGGAGGGGTGGATTGGAGGGAAGTTCCCTCAGTGGGTGAAGATCCGCTTTAACCCTTTTGCTGCCAGGTCCGTGTATGTTGTACGGACCTGACAGCGGAGGGGGGAGGTTTTGCATACAATGCAGTGGCTGCAGCCAGTCAGGTGTCTGCGCTACTGCCTGTTTGCTTCCACACACCCCTGGTAGCACTCCCCAACCCCCCATGTGCATGCCCCTGCCATGTAATCCAGGCTCCGTTTGTCCGTATGTGGACCAGGGGCCAATATGGCGGCTGAAGGGAAGAAAGGAGAGCAGTGGCACTCTCCTCCCCTTCTTGCTGTGACCTGGAAAGCGATCTGTATGCCGTCATTTCTGGGTCACCTGTCGCTAGAATAGCCGGGGAGAAATGTATTGCAATGAGATCTGCATTTAAATACATTCAGTGGATCCCAGAGGAGACATGATCTCATTAAAGAGAATCTGTCACCTAAAAATCAGCACATTGCAAAAAAATAAAGTTAAAGCCAAGTACATAAGACCCCTCCCTCTACCCCACATAAACGCATGTACGAATGTAAACGCACACGCCGAGGGCATCTATGAGTGAAACCGTTGATAGCGATACGCATTACATAAGTCTGCGTATGCTGGAGTGAGAGCAGTAATCCTAGCACCAGACCTCCTCCGTAATGCTAAACTAATGACCTATAGGGGGCTTTTGAAGTGTCACCTATAGAAAATATAGGGTACCGCAGTTTGTCACCATTTCATGGACGCACACAAATTTAGGGTTTGACATGTTTGGTATCTATTTACTCAGTGCAGCCTCAACTCTTATATTTTACCAAACGTTTGGGTAATTTATTGCATTTGTTTGCCCTAAAATTCACTTTAGTGTGTTTTGAAACTTTGCGTTTCTTAGACCTTTGCAGTAATAAATTGACTCTGCCTCTTAAAGGCCCTCTCCTGACTCACAGTCAAAGTGCTTCCCCACCTCTCTCTTACAACTCCAAACACCTGGTGCTTTCAGGATGGGGCATTGTATGAAATCCCTACCCGCTACTTCTTCAGCAATTCATATTTTTGTTTTGTTTTTCTTTTAGATACTTCAGTTCATTTTGAGCCTAATGAGAGGAAACATTGTAGTGGCACCAAAAAGAAAAAGGTATTTATATACTACTGATTTCTACATTGTGCTAACATCATAAAGCCTGACGTGATAGAGGATTACACGGATTAAAGCCTGATCCTTGGTTCTGTGTTGAAGAACCGATCAGCAGTCTTTGGTTTGAGGATTTTTATAATGGTGAATAAATGAATGTGTCTCCTGTGCTGGTACAGAAAACCTCACATCGTTACCTTGCTTCGTAGGGAGGACCCTAGTTGGGAAGCCCTCTAATACAGCCTTTCTCGAAACTTTTTACCAAGGAGGAATTCATTAAATTATTTGGGAACCCCTGGTAAAAATCATTATGATGAGTAAGTTGTAGAAATAATAATAATTTTCTGACTGTTATTTTTGACACCCAAAGCAGAAAATGTAATAGAAATCACCCCCTTTCCTTACAATAGAGTTATTTTCAGTAATTATGAACACCAGTGGCTAAGTAATTTTTTTTATTCCAGGTACTTATATAGCATTGTCAGTTTATGCAGTGCTTTACATATATATATTGTACATTCACATCAGTCCCTCACCCTCAAGAGGCGTACAATCTAAGGTCCCTAACTCACATTCATACATACACATACTAGGGACAATTTAGACAGGATCCAATTAGCCTACCAACATGTCTGAGTGTGGGAGGAAACCGGAGTACCCGGAGGAAACCCACGCAGGCACAGGGAGAACATGCAAACTCCAGGCAGGTGGTGTTGTGGTTGGGATTGTAGTGTCCCTTTACATTGGTGGTCTGTGGAGAAGAGCCCCCTTACATTGATAGACTGTAAAGGACCCCTTTACCTTGGTGGTCAGTGGAGATGTGTTTCTTACCTTAGTTGTCAATGGTGAAGGATCCCTTTACATTATTGGTAAATGATGAAGGGCCCTTCTCCCTTGACCACCAATGGGTCCATTTACAGTGGTGGTCAGTGGAGAAGGGCCCTTTTACATTGGTGGTTAGAAGAGAAGGACCACCTTACTTGGGTAGTCGAAGTGAGAAAGGAACTCTTTCACCCTGGTGGTCGAGTGGTGAAGGGCCCCCATCACCTTTGTGGTCGAGTGGTGTAGGGCCCCCGTCACCTTTGTGGTCGAGTGGTGAAGGGCCCCCATCACCTTTGTGATCGAGTGGCGGAGGACCTCCGTCTCCTTTTGTAGTCGAGCGGCGGAGGACCTCCGTCTCCTTTTGTAGTCGAGCGGCGGAGGACCCCCGTCACCTTTTGTAGTCGAGCGGCGGAGGACCCCCGTCACCTTTTGTAGTCGAGCGGCGGAGGACCCCCGTCACCTTTTGTAGTCGAGCGGCGGAGGACCCCCGTCACTTTTTGTGGTCGAGCGGCGGAGGACCCCCATCACCTTTTGTGGTCGAGCGGCAGAGGACCCCCGTCACCTTTTGAGGCGGAGGGCCCCCGTCACCTTTTGAGGTGGAGGGCCCCCGTCACCTTTTGAGGTGGAGGGCCCCCGTCACCTATTGTGGTGGAGGGCTCCCGTCACCTTTTGTGGCGGAGGGCCCCCGTCACCTATTGTGGCGGAGGGCCCCCGTCACCTATTGTGGCGGAGGGCCCTCGTCACCTATTGTGGCGGAGGGCCCCCGTCACCTATTGTGGCGGAGGGGCAAAGGACCCCCACGTCACCTTTTGTGGCGGAGGGGCAAAGGACCCCCCCATCACCTTTTGTGGCGGAGGGGCAAAGGACCCCCGTCACCTTTTGTGGCGGAGGGGCAAAGGACCCCCGTCACCTTTTGTGGCGGAGGGGCAAAGGACCCCCCCGTCACCTTTTGTGGCGGAGGGGCAAAGGACCCCCGTCACCTTTTGTGGCGGAGGGGCAAAGGACCCCCACGTCACCTTTTGTGGCGGAGGGGCAAAGGACCCCCCCGTCACCTTTTGTGGCGGAGGGGCAAAGGACCCCCCCGTCACCTTTTGTGGCGGAGGGGCAAAGGACCCCCCCGTCACCTTGGTAATTAGTAAAAAGGCGACCCCTTACATTGGTCATCAGGAGTCTTTAGGGTCAGTTATTTGTCCCATGGCTCTCGCTTTGCCAAGAGGCATTGGTGTCAGAACAATGCAGGCTCCTTTAGGCTTGAGGTCAATCTGTCACTGATCAATGTCCTAGGGACCCCAGGAGACACCCTAAGGTTCCACAGAACCCTTGTTCAGAGAGATTGCTCTAAAAATCTTGTATTTACCAACATTTGTACACTAGACAACTTGTTCTCTATCTGTGCTGCAACAATAACCAATGACATTAAACTGGACCCACAATTATTATGTCATCTGTTTTGTTGATCGTAGATAATACATTGAAAACAATGCAATCCATGGTTGAAGTGCAGAAGGGTTCCCAACATCATCCTGAGTTTCAGTCTTTTATGTGCAAAAAAAATCAGAATGAATAATGAGTAGAAAAGTGATGGCCAAGTGCAGAAGGGTTCTCAAGTCAACTTGGTAATCAGTAAAGAGGCAACCCCCTTACTTTGATGATCAGTAGAGAAGGGACCCCTTACTTTAAAGGTCATAGGAGAAAGGAACCCCTTACATTGATGATCATTGGAGAAGGAACCCCTTTACATTGATGATCATTGGAGAAGGGACCCCTTTACATTGATGATCATTAGAGAAGGGACCCCTTACTTTGATGACCATTGGAGAAGGGGCCCCTTACTTTGATGATCATTTGAGAAGGGACCCCTTACATTGATGATCATTAGAGAAGGGGCCCCTTACATTGATGATCTTTAGAGAAGGGACCCCTTTACATTGATCATTGGAGAAGGGACCCCTTTACATTGATGATCATTGGAGAAGGGGCCCCTTGCTTTGATGATCATTGGAGAAGGGACCCCTTACTTTGATCATTAGAGAAGGGACCCCTCTACATTGATGATCATTGGAGAAGGGACCTCTTACATTGATGATCATTGGAGAAGGGACCCCTTTACATTGATCATTGGAAAAGGGACCCCTTTACATTGATCATTGGAGAGGGGACCCCTTTACATTGATAATTGGAGAAAGGACCCCTTTACATTGATTATTGGAGAAGGGACCCTCTTACATTGATCATTAGAGAAGGGACCCCTTTACATTGATGATCATTGGAGAGGGGACCCCTTACTTTGATAATCATTGGAGAAGAAGCCCCTAACATAGATGATCAGTAGAGAAGGCACCCCCTTACTTTGATCATTGGAGAAGGAACCCCTTTACATTGATAATATGAGAAGGGGCCCCTTTACATTGATGATCATTGGAGAAGGGACCCCTTTACCTTGATAATTGGAGAAGGGGCCCCTTTACATTGATGATCATTAGAGAAGGGGCCCCTTTACATTGATGATCATTGAAGAAGGGGGACCCCTTACTTTGATAATCATTGGAGAAGGGACCCCTTACATTGATCATTGGAGAAGGAGCCCCTTTACATTGATGATCATTGGAGAAGGGACCCCTTTACATTGATGATCATTGGAGAAGGGACCCCTTACTTTGATGATCGTTAGAGAAGGAGCCCCTAACATTGATGATCAGTAGAGAAGGGAACCCTTACATTGATGGTCATTGGAGAAGGGACTCCTTTACATTGATCATCAATGGAGAAGGGGCCCCTTTACATTGATGATCATTGGAGAAGGGACCCCTTACATTGATGATCATTGGAGAAGGGACCCCTTACATTGACAGACTCCTACCCCGCTCACTTTTCTGTACTCTATGCATCATTTTGTTATTTTGTTATTATTTTCAGACAGCTGACGCTGGAGTCCACGTCTGCTCCTCCTCCGAAGTGCAGTCGGAATGTTTTGCAGTTTCCTGAGGGTGTGGAGGAAGAGGTGAGAAATTTGCAATGATCATAATAAGAAAAGTGCTAAGCAAATATCGTCCTTATATCGTATTTCCCTGTTTTTATAGAACTCCATTTAATCAAATACGTAGATGTTTAGAACTTTCAGATGTAACTTGTGAGTAATTTTGTCTTGTTTTTAAAACTGAGAAGGCTGATATTAGATAATGATGTGCAAATATGGAAGACTGGATCAGTGTTTCCTCTACTAGGGTGCCGTGAGCACAGGACCCAGTTTGCCCCGGTTCAGGGTGGTGAGCTGCCTTGGTGTGGGCTGACTAACAGCAGCATGGGAGAGTTTTAAAGTGGTTCTAAAGGCTGAAGGTTTTTTTTTTTTTGTTACTTTAAAGCAGAGTTCCACCTGAAAAAAAAAAAATAAAAGTCAGCAGCTACAAAAACTGTAGCTGCTGACTTTTAAAATACAGCCACTTACCTGTCCCTCGGTCCCGAGTTGTCCTCACCACCATTGGTTTCACCGGCCGTCTTCTCTCCCTGACGCCGGCACCCAGCTGTGACAGCTTGCGGCTTCACAGCCGGGTGCCTACTGTGCATGCGCGAGAAGCGCTGCTCTTTGTGAATGGCCCCGTAGTCTTCTGGGACCTGTCACGTATACCAAAAGACTATGGGGAGGTAGGGGGGGATGGGGGGGGGGGGGGTTAGACAACTTCCGTTTCCGATCACCTAGTCGATCGCAGCGGAAGTGGGAGCGGGTACCTGTCAAATTCGGCTACCCCCTCCCCAAAGGTGCCAATCCTTAATGGAGCTCTGCTTTAAATCAATTATAGGCAAAACTTTTTTTTCATTTTGGATAGAGTAAGGGAGGGTTATAACCCATCGGAATTTTTATTTGCCCCCTGTGCCGCATTGCAGAGGTTTCCCTTAACTTCCTGTCCCATAGCCAAAACAGGAAGTGAGAGGAAATCCCCGCAAATTAAGGCAATTCACTGGGGACCCTGAGGTCACCAGAACTAGTGTCCCTGTCCCTGTTGGAAGATTCGCCCTCTGTTACTTTTCTGGGGATGACGCAAAATCTGAGATTTTCTTTACTTACACTTTCAATAATAATGGTAAACAGGACAAATAGAGAGGACGAATCTCCCTAACGGGAACACAGACAGCAATAAAAACTGACGAGCTCTAATCCCTGTCCACTATCCAAAACTAAATATAAAAGTTTTGCCTTTTAATTATTCTTTAAAGTAAAAAATATTCTGAGTGCAGCCACCCTCTTATACTTACCTAAGCCCGACCTCGATCCAGTACGGTGCCCGAGAGCAGAGGCTTTCTCTGCTCTCTCTCCCCATGGGCTCAAAGATGGGAGCCATTGTCAATCACAGCCAGTAAAGAGGAAGCAGGGGACGGGTCCGAGCTGCGTTCTGTGTGTGAACCCGCACAAGTGCCCCATAGCAAGCGGTTTGCTATGGTGGGCAGTGGATGGAGGGAAGAAGCTAGGAGCATTGGCAGGGGTCCCAAGAAGAGGAGGATGGGGGCTGCTCTGTGCAAAACCCTTACACGGTGCAGGTAAGTATAGCATGTTTATTATTTAACCACCTCCTGTCCGGCCATTGTATGTAAACAGCCGGACGGTGGCAGTGCAGGGTCGGGTGGCCGTTTATAAACGGCCTCCCCACCCCTTGCTTGTGCGCGCTCCCTGGGAGTGTGCAGCACCGCGATCCAGTGCCCGCTGTGTCCTCGGGACACAGTGGAACACCGATCGTCGTATGGGACCTCTGTGCGAGGTCCCGATCATGTGATCACTGATTGGCCAATCAGTGATCACATGCAGAGTAGTAAGCAAGATGTCACTTCCTGACATCATTGCTTACTACGTGTGAAATCTGTGAATGATCACCAAGGTCACGTGGTACAAGGCTATTCACAACAGCCTTGTACCATGTGACAAGCTGTGACCAATCACAGCTCACACAGTAGTTCTCAATGGCTGCAAGAATGCAGTCAGAGAGAAGGAGAAATTATTGCATTTACAGCCTTTATGGGTATAAAAGCAATCAGTGTAAAAAAAAAAAATTTAAAAAAAAATCATCACCCCCCACAAGTAGTACAGGTGACACTGTACTGCTAGGGTGACATTAAAAAAAAAAAAACAAAAAAACATAAATAATAATTAAAAAAAAAAATTAAAAATGTAAGAAAAAAAAGTTTAAAAATGAAAATTTTTGGTTATAAACTAATTTGGGGTTTTTTTTTTTTTTCTTTTTACTAAAGAGATAATGGAATACATTTTGGCCAAGATTTATGATGAAATATTTATTTGCAAAATTTTATAAGATTTTCAAAATTTTTGGACTTTTTCATTTACATAGCAAAAAAAAAATAAAAATCCCAGTGGTGAGTAAATATTACCAAAATAAAGCTTTATCTGTCTCAAAAAAATGCTAAAAAATTCATATGGGTACAGTGTTGCATGACCGTGCAATTGTCATTCAAAGTGTGATATCGCTGAAAGCTGAAAATTGGCATGGACAGGAAGGGGGTAAAAGTGTCCGGACTGGAAGTGGTTAACAAAGAAAAAATAAGGGTTTACAAGTGGTTGTAAAGGTGGAAGGTTTATGCCTTACTAAAGGATGCAGCAAGTAAGGGCTCATGTACACGAGCAGATGCTAAACTTGAGTTTAGGAGCTTTTGGAATTTTTTTTGCCAAAGCTCCTAAACTCCACTCCATAAAAGCCTATGTGTCCATGTACACTTAGGCTTTTAGCAGAGTATAGCAGCTGCCGCGGTTAGGTGAGGCTAAGGGCTCATGTACATGGGGCGTTTGGAAAACTCTTCTGAACAATGGAAACTGACTGCTGGAAAACGTAGGTTAAAAAACGTCAGTTTAGCCACGTTTGCGTTTAGAAGCGTTTTTAAAAGATAACCTCAGAAGACCATCCTAAATACTCAGAATGCACTGAAAAACAGTAACAAATTTACTATTTCAGACATTTTGAGAGAAATAGAAAGAGCAGAAGCAGAGAGAGCAGTATGTGTTGAGATTACCTGTCTTTTCTGGTTGTATTCACTATGGATCCCATCATGAGTATAATGCGGCACATTCTACCATTTTATCCTTCACGCAAAACCTGGAACTGACTGCGCTGGTGTACCGGGTCCATTTGAACACATGGAAAACGCTTTGCATGCATTTCTGATGATGAAAAAAGGCTCTGGACAGCATCTGGATATGGAACAGTTAAAAAACGCTTCTAAACACAAACACTTATAAATGCGGTTAACCGCATTTACAAGCGTTTGAAACGCTGGTAAAATCTGCTCCTGGACACAAGTTTGGTGCGTTCAAAAAAACAACTGTAAACTCAACTGCCTGTAAACAACTGTAGACGACGATGTGTACATGGACACATAGGAAAACATTTGGGAGAGTTCAGGGGCTGCTGAAAAAAACGCTGAACAGCTCCTGAATGTCAGTTTAGCAACTGCAGTGTACATGAGCCCTAAACGTCCCTCTCCTGAACGCAGAGGAATCGCATTCAGGGTAGGAACGTTTTGACCGCCGGCCACGGGAAGATGCAAAACGTGGGAAAATCGCATTTTCCCGCGGCCGATGGTCAGGGTAGGCTTGTGTAAATGTAGCTTAAGCCTTCTGCATGCAGCTTCCCCCTCAGCCCCCCTAAATACATGAGCCCAATCTCCATCCAGCGATGTGCACGAGGCTCTCGGCTCTCTCCCTCCTAATTGGCTCTGATACAGCAGCGGGAGGCTGCTGTCAGTCACAGCCAGTGATGAGGGAGCCGGGCCGGGCCCTACTTTCTGTGTCTTATGGACACAAAGCAGGGCTCTTGGGAGCAAGCATGCACGAGTGCCCCCATATCAAGAGGTTTTCTATTGTGGGCACTTGGCATGGGGGGAGGAGCCAGCAGGGGACCCGAGAAGAGGAGGATGGGGACTGCTCTGTGCAAAACCATTACACAGAGCAGGTAAGTATGACATGATTATTATTTTGAGAAAAAAAAAAAGGATTTCCAATCACTTTAAGCTGAATCTTTTAGTGAAATTCAGTTTAGTTTTGGGGTGTAGGGTTCTTTTATAGAGATTTCAAGGTGTCACTGGGTGATTTGTTCAGTTTGCTGGATCTCATTTTATTCTGGCAAACTAACGTGTTTCACCTGGGGGTTCAGAGTTTAACTGACGCTGTGACTAATTTGCCTATCTAAATATTTTTCTTTTAATTGAATGGCCTAATTTAAGAAAAAGAAAAAACCTGCAGTAGTCACTTGAAACCTAGTGCTGGCCTAAGAAGGGCACAGAAATTCTCAGCCAATAGTTGTCCTCTGAGGCAGCCATTGTCATCCAGGCCACTTCCTCTGAACTACCCGGTGGGTGCATCATCATGCTGGCCTGGACTCAAAGTGCTACTGGATTGAATGGGCATCGCGTGTCATTATGTGAGAACCATTCTGTGCATCCACCAACCACACCAAACAACTGGCAACTCCAACCTCCACCCCAGCAGCATTTACCTGCCGGGAGTGACCTAAAATACCTTGTAACTTCCAGGTATGTGTGAGCATACGCTCACCCCCTCTCCCATGTGTCAGCACTAGATGCTTCTTGATTGGTCCAGCACTGTCACCTGGGATCAGGGAGGATGTCCGTAGTCCAGTGTAAGCTTTGACAAACCTGTTTGGAGCTTACTCAGCACTTTCCTAAAGCAGTATTAAACCTTAAACCAAAAATGTAATATATTGCAAATTACCATTTATTAGATTTGTGGCTGCATTAGTTTTCTTTTTTGCGCTTTTCCCCTCTGTTTTCACCTGTTGATCTGGCCAGTAACACACCTCCTGTATTAGGACGCCCCCTCTCTGGATAAGGGAGCACAGGGGGAGCGCCTTTGGACAGCAGCATTGTCAGCCTTGGGGGAGGGGACTAGCAGATTTAGATACACTAACAAATTGAATCTGAACTCCAGCTAATGCTTTCTAAGCAGTTACTGCAAACATTTGTTTTCTTTTGGGATAAAAGTTTTACAGAAATAAATGCTGATCATTGTAAGAGCCCCTGTCGATGTTAAATGGTTTGTCTCATCCCTGTAACTGCAAGAGAGTTTGTTCTGTTGAAAGTGTGCAGTAACCTTTTACACAGTGACATAATACTGAAACAAATATAATGCATGTATTAACATTTTACTAATTTTCCCTTGTTTGTGTTTTGGGTTCCTTAGGTTCTCGTTTCTTCTCAACACTGTGGTAACTCTGCAGACAGTACTCTGCAAATCCATGAGATTTTCAGCCCCGGAGAAGGCACATCTGAACCCACCTCAAAAACTGT
Source organism: Staurois parvus (assembly GCF_062004578.1). Lineage (NCBI taxonomy): Eukaryota > Metazoa > Chordata > Amphibia > Anura > Ranidae > Staurois > Staurois parvus. Next base: position 228,390 of record NW_028317950.1, on the reverse strand, counting down.
AGAGCAAACACAAGACTTCACAGCCCAACCAACAACAGACACCAAGGAGTATGTATTGGTTTATTTTCACTCAATTATCAGTTGTGGAATAAGGAGATATGGGCATTAAAGTGACCCAGTTGAAATTTCATCTGCCCTCATATCAGTCATATGTCACAGACATTAGAAACAACATGGGCCAAATTTTGTTCTTACATAGTTAGTCTGGCTGAAAAAAGACAAAAGTCCATCCAGTTCGACCAAAAAAAAAAATTTATAATCCTCTACCCACAGTTGATCCAGAGGAAGGCAAAAAGCCCAGCAAAGCATGATCCAATTTGCTCCTGCAGGGAAAAATATTCCTTCCTGATCTCCCGAGAGGCAATCGGATATTCCCTGGATCAACTTTGTTAGTATCCAGTTATATTCTGTGTATCCAAGAAAGAATCCAGATCTTTTTTAAAGCAATCCACTGAGCTGGCCAGAACCAACTCTTGAGGGAGTCTGTTCCACATTTTCATAGCTCTTACTGTGAAGAAACCTTTCCGTGTTTGGAGATTAAATCTCTTTTCCTCCAGGCGTAAAGCGTGCCCCCTTGTCCTCTGTGATGACCTCAGGGTGAATAGCTCTACACCGAGTTCACTATATGGACCACTGATGTATTTATACATGGAGATCATATCCCCCCTTATGTATTATACATGGTGATCATATCCCCTCTTATGTATTATACATGGAGATCATATCCCCCCTTATGTATTATACATGGAGATCATATCCCCCTTATGTATTATACATGGTGATCATATCCCCCCTTATGTATTATACATGGTGATCATATCCCCCCTTATGTATTATACATGGAGATCATATCCCCCCTTATGTATTATACATGGAGATCATATCCCCCTTATGTATTATACATGGTGATCATATCCCCCTTATGTATTATACATGGAGATCATATCCCCCCTTATGTATTATACATGGTGATCATATCCCCCCTTATGTATTATACATGGTGATCATATCCCCCCTTATGTATTATACATGGTGATCATATCCCCCCTTATGTATTATACATGGAGATCATATCCCCCCTTATGTATTATACATGGAGATCATATCCCCCTTATGTATTATACATGGAGATCATATCCCCCTTATGTATTATACATGGAGATCATATCCCCCCTTATGTATTATACATGGTGATCATATCCCCCTTATGTATTATACATGGTGATCATATCCCCCCTTATGTATTATACATGGTGATCATATCCCCCCTTATGTATTATACATGGTGATCATATCCCCCCTTATGTATTATACATGGAGATCATATCCCCCCTTATGTATTATACATGGAGATCATATCCCCCTTATGTATTATACATGGAGATCATATCCCTCCTTATGTATTATGCATGATGATCATACCCCCCTTATGTATTATACATGGTGATCATATACCCCCCCTTATGTATTATACATGGTGATCATATCCCCCCCTTATGTATTATACATGGTGATCATATCTCCCCCCCCCCTTATGTATTATACATGGAGATCATATCCCCCCTTATGTATTATACATGGAGATCATATCTCCCGTTATGTATTATACATGGAGATCATATCCCCCCTTATGTATTATACATGGAGATAATATCCCCCCTTATGTATTATACATGGTGATCATATCCCCCCTTATGTATTATACATGGTGATCATATCCCCCCTTATGTATTATACATGGAGATCATATCCCCCCTTATGTATTATACATGGTGATCATATCCCCCCCTTATGTATTATACATGGTGATCATATCCCCCCCTTATGTATTATACATGGTGATCATATCCCCCCTTATGTATTATACATGGAGATCATATCCCCCCTTATGTATTCTACATGGTGATCATATCCCCCCTTATGTATTATACATGGAGATCATATCCCCCCTTATGTATTATACATGGAGATCATATCCCCCTTATGTATTATACATGGAGATCATATCCCCCCTTATGTATTATGCATGGTGATCATATCCCCCCTTATGTATTATGCATGGTGATCATATCCCCCCTTATGTATTATACATGGAGATCATATCCCCCCTTATGTATTATACATGGTGATCATATCCCCCATTATGTATTATACATGTTGATCATATCCCCCCTTATGTATTATACATGGAGATCATATCCCTCCTTATGTATTATGCATGGTGATCATACCCCCCTTATGTATTATACATGGTGATCATATACCCCCCCTTATGTATTATACATGGTGATCATATCCCCCCCTTATGTATTATACATGGTGATCATATCCCCCCCCCCTTATGTATTATACATGGAGATCATATCCCCCCTTATGTATTATACATGGAGATCATATCTCCCCTTATGTATTATACATGGAGATCATATCCCCCCCTTATGTATTATACATGGAGATAATATCCCCCCTTATGTATTATACATGGTGATCATATCCCCCCTTATGTATTATACATGGTGATCATATCCCCCCTTATGTATTATACATGGTGATCATATCCCCCCTTATGTATTATACATGGAGATCATATCCCCCCTTATGTATTATACATGGTGATCATATCCCCCCCTTATGTATTATACATGGTGATCATATCCCCCCTTATGTATTATACATGGTGATCATATCCCCCCTTATGTATTATACATGGAGATCATATCCCCCCTTATGTATTCTACATGGTGATCATATCCCCCCTTATGTATTATACATGGAGATCATATCCCCCCTTATGTATTATACATGGAGATCATATCCCCCCTTATGTATTATACATGGAGATCATATCCCCCCTTATGTATTATACATGGTGATCATATCCCCCCTTATGTATTATACATGGTGATCATATCCCCCCCCTTATGTGATCATATCCCCCCTTATGTATTATACATGGTGATCATATCCCCCCCCTTATGTATTATACATGGTGATCATATCCCCCCCCTTATGTATTATACATGGTGATCATATCCCCCCCTTATGTATTATACATGGTGATCATATCCCCCCTTAGTCTTCTCTTCTCAGTTCATCTAACCTTTCCTCATAGCTGATCTCCTCCATGCCTCTTATCAGTTTGGTTGTCCTTCTCTGTACTTTCTCCAGTTCCCCAATGTTCTTTTTGTGAATTGGTGCCCAAAACTGAACTGCATATTCCAGATGAGGTGTTACTAATGATTTGTACCGGGGGAAATTATATCTCTCTCTCTGGAGTCTATACCTCTTTTAATACAAGAGAGGATTTTGCTCTCTTTAGAACCCGCAGCTTGGCATTGCATGCCATTATTAAGCTTGTGATCTACCAGAACCCCCAGATCCTTCTCCACCATTGATTCCCCCAGTTGTACCCCCCCAGTATGTATGATGCATGCATATTCTTAGCCCCCAAGTGCAGAACCTTACATTTATCAACATTAAACCTCATTTGCCACATAGTTTCCCAATTAAACAGTGCATTGAGGTCGGCTTGTAAGTTGGAGACATCCTGTAAGGACGTTATTCCACTGCACAGCTTGGTGTCATCTGCTAAGACTGAAATGGGATCTATAATCTCAGACCCTATATTGTTTATAAACATATTAAAAAGTAAGGGTCCCAACACTGAACCTTGGGGTACACCACTGATGACCCCAGACCATTCAGAATATGAAACATTAACCACTACTCTCTGAATACAATCTTTTAGCCAGTTTCCTATCCATTTACATACAGATTTTTCAAAGCATGTAGACTTTACTTTACACATTAGCCGTGTGTGGGGAACTGTGTCAAATGCTTTAGCTAAATCCAAGTATACCACGTCCACCGCCCCCCCTCTGTCCAAGTATACCACGTCCACCGCCACCCCTCTGTCCAAGTATACCACGTCCACCACCACCCCTCTGTCCAAGTATACCACATCCACCACCACCCCTCTGTCCAAGTATACCACGTCCACCGCCCCCCCTCTGTCCAAGTATACCACGTCCACCGCCACCCCTCTGTCCAAGTATACCACGTCCACCGCCACCCCTCTGTCCAAGTATACCACGTCCACCGCCACCCCTCTGTCCAAGTATACCACGTCCACCGCCACCCCTCTGTCCAAGTATACCACGTCCACCGCCACCCCTCTGTCCAAGTATACCACGTCCACCGCCACCCCTCTGTCCAAGTATACCACGTCCACCGCCACCCCTCTGTCCAAGTATACCACGTCCACCGCCACCCCTCTGTCCAAGTATACCACGTCCACAGCCACCCCTCTGTCCAAGTGTTCCACGTCCACAGCCACCACTCTGTCCAAGTATACCAAGTGCACCGCCACCCCTCTGTCCAAGGTTTTGCTCACCTCCTCATAAAAAGAAATCAGATTTGTTTGACAACATCTGTCTTTCATGAATCCATGCTGTCTGTTGCTTAAAATATTTTTTTCCACCAAGAACTCATCTATGTGGTCTTTTATTAAACTCTCCAGTATCTTTCCACCTATAGATGTTAAACTAACAGGTCTATAATTACTTGGTAAAGAGTTTGATCCTCTTTTAAATATTGGCACCACATTGGCCTTACGCCAATCCAGTGGTTCTACTAAACAGATATACATAAACATCAATTGTATACATAGTCCAAAACTGAAGGAACCTGGGTACAGGTAGAACCTTAGTCTGAACCTAATAGACTAAGGTCTTGTCGTTACATATAGCCCCAACAATACTTTCCCCACCAGTAACACACTCATATTTTATAGTGTCTGGACACCCATTGCTATGGCCAAATCCTTGCAAGAGCAGCGTGTTCAAATAACACAATGGCTGCCAGAGCGTGGATACCTTTTGGTTCGATGTTGTGACTTCTCTTATTTCCATTCATGCTGATCTCTAGTAAACAGTGCTGCATCGTATGACTGCTGCCCTGCCAGTTCACTTTGGAGACGGAATATGCTACCTGGTCAGTCGTGCCATCTGTAGGACATTTTGGTATTGGTGTTACGCACTTTGAGAACCACTGCTTTAAAGCTGAATTCCAGGAATTCAGCTACTTTGTAAAAAGTGTAGGAATGCTATGAGTGAAGTCCAAGAAGGTGCATGACATCTTCCGGGCTTATCTGCATTATTTCATGACTTGACAGTCTTGTTGCATTCCTGGAAGACTGTTCCTGTATTGTCTGGGAGCCCGACACTGATGCTTCAGGTCTAAGCCGCAGCTGCTATGCCAGCCCCTCCCCTCCTCCTGCCCAATCACAGAAGCCTTTGTATTCTGTGACGTTATTCACAAAATACAAAGGCTTCTCTGAATGGGCAGTAGAGGGGAGGTTTGGGCACGGCTTCTGTGTGTGCCTCTTTTTTATATCACAGCCCCGAGTGTCAGTATATGCTCCAGCAAAGCCATAAACCTGTCAGATATAAATAATAGGGATAAGTTCAAGAGATGTCATGCCCTTTTTGGACTTAAAAACTTATATAATGCCTGTAGTTTTTACAAAGAGTCTGATTTCCTGGAAGCTTTAAGGGAAGAGCTATACAGATCTTTACTCTTTTGCACAATGACCAAAGAATCTTCAGCGTTCACCACCTCGGGTGTATCAGATTCCTCATCCACCTACTGCAGCAATGTGGTTTTACCTGTTGGCCACAATGTCACTGGTATGACCCTGTGGAGCTGCAGTCATGTAGTGGCCATTGAGTGGAACAACATGACTGCAGCAAAGGTTCAGCATCCAACACATGCAAAAGTGTCAAATTTTGAAGATGGTCAGCAGTTGTAGCTTTTCAAGAGATCAAAGATCTGAAGGACAGGCAGCAGGACAGTCTTATTAAATTTACAGATTGGGTTTCCCCATTTTTTTCCCCTGGCAAACAGACTCGCATCTTACGTTGGGTGTTAGTGTTTAAAGCAGCTATATCCATGCGATGGCTGCATTCAGACATACCGCAGTAGGACCTTCGGCGTGCAAGGAAATGAAATACGAACACTGCCCTGTCATCCACACAGCTCCTTTAAAGTCAGCAGGAATTTGCTGACCTGCATTTGATGTGCGTTTCAAAAGCAAGAAGACCATGCTCATGTCCACAGTCTCTTAACCACTTGATCTTAACTTTTTTCATGACCAAGGCATTTTTTTTTATTTTTTTTTGCTATCCTACACTGCACTACTTTAACTGGTAATTGTGCAGTCATGCTACACTGAACCCTAATTAAATTTATATACCTTTTTTTCACAAATAGAGCCTTATTTTGGTAGTATTTAATCACTACTGAGTTTTTTTATTATTTACTATATAAACAAAAAAAGACCAAAAATTAAAAAAAAAAAATATTTTATACTTTGTTATAAAACATATCCAATAAAATCAAATTTGTTCATAAGTTTAGGCCAAAATGTAATCTGCTACATGTCGTTGGTGAAAAAAAAATAAAACAAACAAATGAATATAAATTGGTTTGTGTGAAAGTTATATCTTCTACAAACTATGTGATATATACTGGAATTCACACAGCTAAGATGCTGTACTGATAATTTTGGTGATCAGCGACTTAGTGTGGCGTGGCATATAACATTGCTTGTGACACTAATACAGTGATTAGTAATAATCCTGTGCACTGTACTGATGGCACTGGCTCAGTGTCAGGGTGGTCAGGAGGGCAGTGAAGAGGTTAACTGTATGTCTAACAAAATTGGACAGAAGGGGGCACCAATCTGAGTGTAGAGTAGAGGGTTAATTCTTTAATGGTATCAAAAGGAGTAAAAACTACTCACAAACGTATGAAGTAAAAAGGCATGGTGTAAAATCATCCTCTGGCAAGCCTTTTGTCAGCCAGCAGTGTGTTTGTGTGTCCCTGTCGGGATGAATGGGAAGGAGCTGTCTGCTGTCAGTGGTGCAGGAGATTTGATACCATTAAAAAATGAACCCTCTACACCAGCGGTTCTCAACCTGGGGGTCGCGACCCCTTTGGGGGTCAAACGACACTTTCCCAGGTGTCGCCTAAGACCATCGGAAAACACATATTTCCGATGGCCTTAGGAACCGAGACACCGCTCCTCTATCCGACTCCAGGTGTGGGCGGGATGACATGCCGTCCCTGTCATCTGGACACACCCCCGGGATCAATCCTCGTCGGTGATTGGCCGCCGGAACTGTAGCTGAGGAGATGCACACAGGCGGCCAATCTCCGGCGAGGAGGTGGAGCTTGGAAAGGAGGAGCCGAGCGGAACCGCGAAGATCGAGCGAGTGAAGAGGAGGAGAGTGGCCGGAGAAGGAAGACATCTGACCGGTAAGTGTCTGTACCATGGGAGAGGGAGGGAGCGAGCGAGCCCAGGCTGGAGCAGGGGTCAGCAAGGTAAGTATCATTGGTGTCAGTGGGAGGAATAGTGCCCAATCATTGGTGTCACTAATACCAATGATGGGGCACTATTCCTCCCCCCACTGACACCAACGATGGGGCACTATTCCTCCCCCCACTGACACCAACGATGGGGCACTATTCCTCCCCCCACTGACACCAACGATGGGGCACTATTCCTCCCCCCACTGACACCAACGATGGGGCACTATTCCTCCCCCCACTGACACCAACGATGGGGCACTATTCCTCCCCCCACTGACACCAACAATGGGGCACTATTCCTCCCCCCACTGACACCAACGATGGGGCACTATTCCTCCCCCCACTGACACCAACGATGGGGCACTATTCCTCCCCCCACTGACACCAACGATGGGGCACTATTCCCCCCACTGACACCAACGATGGGGCACTATTCCCCCCACTGACACCAACGATGGGGCACTATTCCCCCCACTGACACCAACGATGGGGCACTATTCCCCCCACTGACACCAATGATGGGGCACTATTCCCCCCACTGACACCAATGATGGGGCACTATTCCCCCCACTGACACCTATGATGGGGCACTATTCCCCCCACTGACACCTATGATGGGGCACTATTCCCCCCACTGACACCTATGATGGGGCACTATTCCCCCCACTGACACCTATGATGGGGCACTATTCCTCCCACTGATACCAACGATGGGGCACTATTCCTCCCACTGACACCAACGATGGGACACTATTCCTCCCCCTGACACCAACGATGGGACACTATTCCTCCCCCTGACACTAACGATGGGGCACTATTCCTCCCACTGACACCAACGATGGGGGCACTATTCCTCCCACTGACACCAACGATGGGGCACTATTCCTCCCACTGACACCAACGATGGGGCACTATTCCTCCCACTGATACCAATGATGGGGCACTATTCCTCTCACTGACACCAGTGTTGGGGCACTATTCCCCCCACTGACACCAATGATGGGGCACTATTCCCCCCACTGACACCTATGATGGGGCACTATTCCTCCCACTGACACCAATGATGGGGCACTATTCCTCCCACTGACACCAACGATGGGGCACTATTCCTCCCACTGACACCAACGATGGGACACTATTCCTCCCACTGATACCAATGATGGGGCACTATTCCTCTCACTGACACCAGTGTTGGGGCACTATTCCCCCCACTGACACCTATGATGGGGCACTATTCCTCCCACTGACACCAACGATGGGGCACTATTCCTCCCACTGATACCAACGATGGGGCACTATTCCTCCCACTGACACCAACGATGGGACACTATTCCTCCCCCTGACACTAACAATGGGGCACTATTCCTCCCACTGACACCAACGATGGGGCACTATACTTCCCTCTGATACCAACGATGGGGCACTATTCCTCCCACTGACACCAAAGTTGGGGCACTATTGCTCCCCCTGATACCAACGATGGGGCACTATTCCTCCCACTGACACCAACGATGGGGGCACTATTCCTCCCACTGATACCAACGATGGGGGCACTATTCCTCCCACTGATACCAACGATGGGGGCACTATTCCTCCCACTGACACCAACGATGGGGCACTATTCCTCCCACTGATACCAATGATGGGGCACTATTCCTCTCACTGACACCAGTGTTGGGGCACTATTCCCCCCACTGACACCAATGATGGGGCACTATTCCCCCCACTGACACCTATGATGGGGCACTATTCCTCCCACTGACACCAATGATGGGGCACTATTCCTCCCACTGACACCAACGATGGGGCACTATTCCTCCCACTGACACCAACGATGGGACACTATTCCTCCCACTGACACCAACGATGGGGCACTATTCCTCCCACTGATACCAACGATGGGGCACTATTCCTCCCACTGACACCAACGATGGGACACTATTCCTCCCCCTGACACCAACGATGGGGCACTATTCCTCCCCCTGACACCAACAATGGGGCACTATTCCTCCCACTGACACCAACGATGGGGCACTATACTTCCCTCTGATACCAACGATGGGGCACTATTCCTCCCACTGACACCAATGTTGGGGCACTATTGCTCCCCCTGATACCAACGATGGGGCACTATTCCTCCCACTGACACCAATGATGGGGGCACTATTCCTCCCACTGATACCAACGATGGGGCACTATTCCTCCCACTGACACCAACGATGGGGCACTATTCCTCCCACTGATACCAATGATGGGGCACTATTCCTCTCACTGACACCAGTGTTGGGGCACTATTCCCCCCACTGACACCAATGATGGGGCACTATTCCCCCCACTGACACCTATGATGGGGCACTATTCCTCCCACTGACACCAATGATGGGGCACTATTCCTCCCACTGATACCAATGATGGGGCACTATTCCTCCCACTGACACCAATGATGGGGCACTATTCCTCCCACTGACACCAATGATGGGGGCACTATTCCTCCCACTGATACCAACGATGGGGCACTATTCCTCCCACTGACACCAACGATGGGGCACTATTCCTCCCACTGATACCAATGATGGGGCACTATTCCTCTCACTGACACCAGTGTTGGGGCACTATTCCCCCCACTGACACCAATGATGGGGCACTATTCCCCCCACTGACACCTATGATGGGGCACTATTCCTCCCACTGACACCAATGATGGGGCACTATTCCTCCCACTGATACCAATGATGGGGCACTATTCCTCCCACTGACACCAGTGTTGGGGCACTATTCCTCCCACTGATACCAGTGATGGGACACTTTTCCTCCCACTGACATCAGTGATGGGACACTATTCCTCCCACTGACACCAGTGATGGGGCACTATTCCTCCCACTGACACCAATGATGGGGCACTATTCCCCCCACTGACACCAATGATGGGGCACTATTCCCCCCACTGACACCAATGATGGGGCACTATTCCCCCCACTGACACCAATGATGGGGCACTATTCCCCCCACTGACACCAATGATGGGGCATTATTCCCCTCACTGACACCAATGATGGGGCACTATTCCCCCCACTGACACCAATGATGGGGCATTATTCCCCCCACTGACACCAATGATGGGGCATTATTCCCCCCACTGACACCAATGATGGGGCACTATTCCCCCTACTGACACCAATGATGGGGCACTATTCCCCCTACTGACACCAATGATGGGGCACTATTCCCCCCACTGACACCAATGATGGGGCACTATTCCCCCCACTGACACCAATGATGGGGCACTATTCCCCCCACTGACACCTATGATGGGGCACTATTCCTCCCACTGACACCAACGATGGGGCACTATTCCTCCCACTGACACCAACGATGGGACACTATTCCTCCCCCTGACACCAACGATGGGACACTATTCCTCCCCCTGACACCAACGATGGGACACTATTCCTCCCCCTGACACCAACGATGGGGCACTATTCCTCCCACTGACACCAACGATGGGGCACTATACTTCCCACTGACACCAACGATGGGGCACTATTCCTCCCACTGACACCAATGTTGGGGCACTATTGCTCCCCCTGATACCAACGATGGGGCACTATTCCTCCCACTGACACCAATGATGGGGGCACTATTCCTCCCACTGATACCAACGATGGGGCACTATTCCTCCCACTGACACCAACGATGGGGCACTATTCCTCTCACTGACACCAGTGTTGGGGCACTATTCCCCCCACTGACACCAATGATGGGGCACTATTCCCCCCACTGACACCTATGATGGGGCACTATTCCTCCCACTGACACCAATGATGGGGCACTATTCCTCCCACTGACACCAATGATGGGGCACTATTCCCCCCACTGACACCTATGATGGGGCACTATTCCCCCCACTGACACCTATGATGGGGCACTATTCCTCCCACTGACACCAATGATGGGGCACTATTCCTCCCACTGACACCAATGATGGGGCACTATTCCTACCACTGACACCAATGATGGGGCACTATTCCTACCACTGATATCAATGATGGGGCACTATTCCTCCCACTGACACCAATGTCGTGGCACTACTCCTCCCACTGCAAAATTACAGTTATGAAGTAGCAACGAAAATAATTTTATGGTTAGGGGTCACCACAACATGAGGAACTGTATTAAGGGGTCGCGGCATTAGAAAGGTTGAGAACCACTGCTCTACACTCAGATTGGCGCCCCCTTCTGTCCAATTTTGTCTCCTGCAGAGTACTGCTTCACTCTATGGGGAGCTGCCTTCACCTGTCCTTCCCTATCTGGGACTCTTGGATTTTTGGACTTTATGCCTAAGATGTCATGTTTTATCTGTACTGTATGTGATTTTATTTGCTGCATTTACTCACACTAGGATCTCACTACTTGTGGTTCCTTCCGAGCGCCAATTCTGTTCTTACTCTCCTATATGTGTAACAAGTGTACTGCTTTTACTCACAGATCTGGCTGCTTTTTCTCCCTGAAGTCATAGATGATTACAGGGAAAAGAAACAGCCAGATCGCTGTCTGTGTACAGAGTTGTGTGTGTTTGTAAACACAGGACTGTGATTGGCCACAGCTGATCAGCAGGTATAGTGCCACAATCATTGGCTGAAACCTGCTGACAATCTTTTCCTGTATGCAGTCACAGCATAGGTCAGCAGGAGGCCCGCGCGCCTGAAACCCGGAAGCAAGCAGCGACATGCAGGTACGTTGTCTAGCCTGCAGCTGCTGCCCACCTGCAGTACTGTGAGCAGGTGTCAAGTGGTTAAAGGGCTTGACTTGGGCATTCAGATGTCTGCTAAATGTGCTTCAGACACTGGGATTAAAGACTGTATTAAGCACAGTGGCGCTGTACAAGACTGGTTATCAAAATGTTTGTTTCTAAGAGACCCTGAGGGACATTGTTTGCAGCATTACAGGCTCTGACACTGCAGCACCTTTACTTATCAGTGCAATTCCTGAATGGTCTGTCCACCACTGGCAGCAGTTATGGGTATTGTGCACCCATCACTTGAATAGTCTCTCTTTTGTAAGTTGGGAAACTCAAATTTATTTTTTTATTCTTTCACAGCGAAACGGTGCAGGAGAGTATCATTGATGATTCAGTTCTGCAGCTGCAGTCCTTGACTGAGGAAGATCTGGTCCCCTGTAGCTCTGCAGGGGAAGAGGGCCTAGCGCTGGATGTAGTGCAAGCAAACTCCGCTGAGGATGCAGATAGCGTGATCAGTTCTATTCTGAATGAGAATGATGCAGCCAGCAGCAATGAATTGTTATACCGGTAAGTAGGACATCTGATTAATCGCTTCCAATCAGGGAAAATTTGGACATTCTTGTCATGCATGTAAAAATCTGCATTTTTTTTTTTCTTGAAAATTACTTAGAATCCCCAAATTTTATTTTTATTTTTTTTATTTAGAGGATTGCAATAGATAATATTAAAAACATTGATTCCATACATTTTGTCAAACATATGTTCCAAGTCACATCAAGGTATATTTCCAAAAATATCCACAGAGGGATACAGCATTATATACCACATTGAAGAAGAATCCGTATGAGGTACCAACAGTCCATCCAAACATGGTAAAATGACTTGTTTAATTGGTTATAGAAAGGCCCCTGGGACTCTGAAATTGGCCACAGGGTAGAAACCTATGCCCAGAAAACCTCAGATCACAGTAATCAAAAATGTACAGAAGTCACATGTCTATGCCTGCCTGAATCTCTGCACATCCAAAAGAGTTTTTATGTATTAAAGAAAAAGAATAAATCGAAAAGGAGAGACGAGAGATCAGATTGGAAAAAAAAGGTGGGGGGGCTCGTGCTGCATTTAATACGTGTTTAAGAAACCCCAAACATATTTTTTTTAAGCAGAGACCCTAGAGCAGTGGTTCTTAACCTTTTTGGAGGTACTGAACCCCACCAGTTTCATATGCGCATTCACCGAACCCTTCTTAATTGGAAAAATAAAATATGATTTTTAAAATTCAAGACATAGGTATATATTTATACATAGGTGCACAAAATGAACAAAACCATTAAGAACAAAGAACAAAACCATTAAAACATGATTTTCACACAAAAACAAAATAATGAATATTTTCCGCAAATCAGTGTGACTTCTGCTGTTGTCTTTCAGAGGCCAGTTCAGAAATGCGCGGCATTACCTTGGCAAGTGCCACTCTCATGTCATTTTCGCAACAAAGTCTGTTCCTTTTCTTCGTCTTTATGTCCAGCATCCTCGAAAAGGATTGCTCGCAAAGATATGTTGTAACAAATGGTATGAAAATTCATCCCCCATAGTAATTCATCCCCCATATAGTAATTCATCCCCCATATAGTAATTCATCCCCCATAGTAATTCATCCCCCATATAGTAATTCATCCCCCATATAGTAATTCATCCCCCATAGTAATTCATCCCCCATATAGTAATTCATCCCCCATATAGTAATTCATCCCCCATATAGTAATTCATCCCCCATAGTAATTCATCCCCCATATAGTAATTCATCCCCCATAGTAATTCATCCCCCATATAGTAATTCATCCCCCATATAGTAATTCATCCCCCATAGTAATTCATCCCCCATATAGTAATTCATCCCCCATAGTAATACATCCCCCATATAGTAATTCATCCCCCATATAGTAATTCATCCCCCATATAGTAATACATCCCCCATATAGTAATTCATCTCCCATATAGTAATTCATCTCCCATATAGTAATTCATCTCCCATATAGTAATTCATCCCCCATATAGTAATACATCCCCCATATAGTAATTCATCCCCCATATAATAATTCATCCCCCATAGTAATACATCCCCCATATAGTAATTCATCCCCCATAGTAATTCATCCCCCCTATAGTAATTCGTTCCCCATATTAATTCAACCCCCATATTAAGTCCCCAAGTCCCCCCTGTGTCAATTCACTTACCTTTGCTCCGCGCGTTCCTCTCGCTGTATTCCCGCGCCGTTCCGGTCTTCAGGGCGGACTGTGAGAGGAGCCTAGCTCCTCTCACGTTCGTCACGCTGCCCCGCCTACACACATCCTGACAGCCAATCACTGGCTATCAGGATGTGAGTGGCAGCGAGACTGGCCAATCATTGCATTTGAGTCCCTGTCGCCCGAGAGGAGGGAGGGGAGCGGGCGCCTGGCACACAAGAGCCGCGGCTTGCCGACCACTGGGCTAAGCGATGTTGCGTGACCACCTGCAGCCAATGATGGACAAGCGGGGCATGTCATCACAAATCATATGAGTCGGGTGTGGGTCACCTCCGCCGAACCCCCGAGACTGACTCACCGAACCCCTGGGGTTCGATCGAACCCAGGTTAAGAACCACTGCCCTAGAGTTTAAATATAAAGTGCTGCAATTTTTTTTTTTTTTTTTTATGTTGCACAATATTTTCACTGTGGTTTATCAAACGCAAATTTTCCAGAATGAAATACTAAATAATGAGTTTTAATAAGCACAAGCACAATATAATACCCAATTTTTTGATAAAACATAAAAGACGATGTTAAGCCGAGTAAATAGATACCTAGCATGTTCCGCTTTAAAACTGCGTACGCCTCAGGAATGGCGCCAAACTACAGTACTTAAAAATATCAATAGGTGACACTTTAGAAACCTTTATAGTTCACCAGTTTGGAGTTACACAGGAGGTCTAGTACTAGAATGATTGCTGTCACTCTGACGTTCGCAGCAATGTATGGTATGCACCTTGTGATTGTACACAATGCTCCCAGTGATTTTCCCATTCTTCATAGCATCCCTGGAAATCTTCAAGTGGGATGGCATTCAGAGCCTGCCTAGTGGACGTTATCCACACTACCAAAATGGTGTCCTTTCAAACCCTTCTTTATTTTTGGGAATATGAAAGAGTTGCAAGGAGCCATGTTGGGGCTGTAGAGTGGATGGGGAAGCACCGTGATGTGTTTTTTGGCAAAAAATTTTTGACAACCAAAGCAATGTGACTTGGTGCATTGTGATGAAGGATCCAAGTTGAGCCGATCTCAGGAAGCACACGACAAACTTTGTCTCAAACGACCAAGAACTTTCAGGTAAAATATTTGATTCACCATTTGAGCAGTAGGTACAAATTCCTTATGGACAATTCCATCTGGAATAAAAAGAAGAAAAAACAATGAGTTTTCTTGGAGTGAGGTGACGTGGGTGTGAACTTTGTTTCTTTGTCTCGGGATCATAAACACCCATGGTTCATCTTTCGTGATCACTCAACTCAAAGAATCATCCTCTCTATAAAAGGCCAACAGGTCTTGGCAAACGAGTTGACGGTGTTCCTTCTGATCAGGTGACAAGTTCTTTGGAACAAGTTTTGCGCACACTTTGCTCATGTTCTTATCCTGAGTCACTATTTCATGAATAATTGACTTGGTAATTCCCGTCTCTTCTGCAATCTTTCTGATAGTGAGTCGTTGGTCATGGTTGAGAACAGACCTCACTGCATCCATATTCTATTCCTTTTTTGACAAAGAGGGGCGTCCTGATTGTCGTTCATCAACACCTTCTCATCCTTCCTTGAAGGCCTTGTGCCTTCGCTACACTTGTGCAGATGATAACTCAGCTTTTCCATAAGCTTTCCTCACCATTTCCAAAGTTTTTGATGCACTTTTACCCACTTTCACACAAAATGTTATCGCATACCACTGTTCCAAATTCGCTTGCATTTTTTTTTTGGCCAGCTTCTCCTTTCACAGAGCCCTTCTCGAGCGTAGGAGCTTGATTCTCATTATATTCTGGACACACCTCGTACATTAAGCTAAGCTCGACCAATAAAAGTTTGCAAAAAAGAGAATTCCTGGAGTTCCACTCTAACCGCTTCCCCTCCGCCCTATAGCAGAAAAACTTCTACAGGGCAGCAGGGGTGCGCAAAATCACATATATATGCATGATTTTGCAGTTCCGGGTAGGGGGTGTGCGCACCTACCTGTGCTGCCATTCGCGGCCTCGGCTGTCAATCACTGGGTCCCAGTTGGTGATTACTCGCCAGCACCCAGCGATCTCTGAGTATCTCAGATGACATAGCGGAGGCCAGGGGCGGACTGACCATTTGGAAACTCAGGCACTGCCCAAGGGCCCGAGGTCAGTAGGGGGCCCCATGAGATGCCCCTGGTACCTTTTTCATAGGCTTTTTTGAGTTTGGGCAAGGACACAGGGGCCCCATGATCCCCTATTGCCCAGGGGCCCCATGAGTTGTCAGTCCGCCCCTGAGCAGAGCCATACAAAGCAGTGTACTTACAGTGAAACACAGCATACACAGTAAAACTGCACACGGTTAACCCTGATGATCGCCGCCATTACTAGTAAAAATTAACAAAAAAAATGTTTAAATCCATTACATATATCGCCATTTGTAAGTGCTATAACTTTCACGTAAACCAATTAATTTACAGGTATTGGGAATTTTTTTTTGCAAAGGCATGTCGCAGAATACATTTTGGCCTAAATTTTTGACGAAATTTGATTTTTAAAAATTTTTTTGCTGGACATGTTTAATAGCAAAAAGCCAAAAATATATATATTTTTTTCCTCAAAAGTGTCTGTCTTTTTTTGTTTATAGCACAAAAATTTAAATACGCACAGACAATCAAATACCACCAAAATAAAGCTCTATTTGTGGAGAAAAAAAGGACATAAATTTAATTTGGGTGCAGCGTTGCAGACCTCACAATTGTCAGTTAAAGTAACGCAGCACCGTATCACCAAAAATGGTCTGGTCAGGAAGGGGGGTAAATCCTCTGGAGGGCAAGGGGTTAAAGCAATAGTAAACCACCTGGAAAAAAACAAAACAACAGTCCCCGCTGCGAGTTTAGGTCATAATGTAATGTATAATGTATGCACTGCATATTAGTACATTAAGACAGACTTACCTGTACACAGAGCCCATCAGCGCCGCTCTGTTTTGGTTCCCCGGCAACACCATCTTCACCCGGTCTTCCTTCAGGGTTCAATAACGTCATTCCCATGCATGCAAGGGGTAGCACTTGGCTGCGGCACGGAGCTCTGAAGGTCCGGCACTCTATGCCGTTCCTTCAGAATGCATGCACCGGTGACGTCACCAGCTGCATGCTGTTTGAATATCTCTTACCTGTAGGCTTACCATAGGTACATCTTACAAAGTGGATTTTTCTTCCACTTTAAGTCGGCTGTAGAGGCTCTGACAAGCCAGATCATATTTATTTATTTATTACGTGTACTTATATAGCGCCGTCCATTTACGCAGAGCTTTACATATATATTGTACATTCACATCAGTCCTTAACCCTCAAGGGGCGTACAATCTAAGGTTCCTAACTCACATCCATACATACACTTACTAGGGCCAATTAACCTACCAGTATGTCTTTGGAGTGTGGGAGGAAACCGGAGTACCCGGAGGAAACCCACGCAGGCACAGGGAGAAAATGCAAACTCCAGGCAGATGGTGCCATGGTTGGGATTCGAACCAACGACACTAGTACTGCCAGGCAGAAGTGCTAACCATTTAGCCACTGTGCTGCCAAATAATATAATATTTATATTATAGAAGGAAAAAATGTTATCTGCTGCTACCAAGCCTTATATGCTGGGTCACCTGCATAGCTAGCTGGGTACTGAAACCAAGCAGGGGGCTTGTCCTCAACCTAAACAAGGTTACCCACAGCAAACATGCCCCAAATTAGATCCAAAATTTTGTAACTGGCAGCATGCCATAAAATCCTTATTAAGTGAAAATTGGAAGAATGATGAGTGGTTGACAATCAACATATGGCACCACATCCCCATCAAAATTGTACAAAGGACAGTAGATTATGGGATTTTAAAGGTGCGTAATGATAGTTTGAATAATCTTGTAAAAAAGTTTTTTTTACAATTTATTTATATCAATAAAATTACATTGAATAAAAAAAAGATACAATGAACTTGACAATCACAACACGCATGACTGTTTCCTGCAATGCACAGATGATGCTTCCCAACATGTTTCGCCCAGCCTGGGCTTCCTCAGGGGAAGAGCAAGACTATCCGCAATACAGTCTACAATCGTATCAAAAAATATTAACCAATCATATATAATTATGCCATATACACCAAACTACAGTACATACATTTATATTTCCAATGCTTGGAGAAGAAAAAAGGGCCATTTGGTGGACTTTATAGGCACTACAACAGGTGTATTTCCAGTGGATTAATTGCCCCGATAAATATGCGCCCCCTGCTTACCCTTGGGACTATGCTGCCAATATCGTTCTTTAGAACAAAAATAAACAAATGTTGGATCGAAAGCACAAGCGTCCGTGTGATGGCAAAGGGTACATAAAGTACCGAATTCTACCAAAAAAAGATATGCACATACAACTATCAGCAATTTTTCTACCGAAAGAAAAAGAGAGAAAAAAAAAAAAGCAGGGGGCTTGTCCTCACTCCAAACATGGCTACCTGCAGCAAACATGCCCCAAAATGTAGTAACTGGCGGCATGCCTTAAAATCCTTAATAAGGGAAGCTTTATTGTTCCGGAAGGGCTTGGTTTTGACACTTGGTTAGCTAAGGGGGAGCCTGCCGCCTTCTTTTTTTATGGATCTACAGATTAATTTTCTCTCTCGGAATGTTGGTCTCATTGTTAAACATATCCAACCTAATGGGCCACCTTTTCTTCTGTGTCTGAGATCACTGTTCATTAGTATTGCCGGATTTGCTGGAATCAGGTGTTAGGCCACAAGATTCTAATGTTTGTGATTTTTCTATTTTATTAGAGAGAAAATCCAAAACTTCCTAAGCTGTATTGATACTAGTCTGGAAGAGCTGCAGACGATGTTATGCAGGAAGAAGCTCGATGTTGATGCTGATTTCATTGATGAGGTGAGAAAGTGGTTACTGAAATGCAGAACTAATGGTTGTACTTTACCAGTTCATTGCTTGGAGTTATTTTATAATATCTGCATTTCTCTCATGTTACAACATTCTGTAAGAAGGTATAGTGTAGAGTTGAGGGCTGTATATGACATTTATTGGGATGTGAGTACTTTGGGAATCTGGCAATTGTATTTTTTATTGAAACTGCTGTAAGGGTAAAAATTCCCAATGTAAGGATTTAGGCTGGACAAGTACAGAGGTTGGTAGAACGGCAACTGGAGACTTAAAGGTGGATTCCAGGTATGGATATTTTATACATAATTACACTGATCTAGCGTGGACCAATGCAACTGGCTGATGCCCCTGGAGGCTGGATTCACTGTCGTGGACACCGCTACTCCTGTAATCACCTCTTGCTTTTGAGTGCTGTGCTGAGCGGCCAGCTTGATGCATTGTGAACACAGAAGGTATGCCACTCATCAAGGGCCTCATTTAGAGCATGGGTATCAAACTCCATTCCATCATGGGAATGCAACAGCATTATGGTATCTGGTAAGACTAGATGTTCAGAGTAACAATTACCCCTCCCCCCCCCTTACATCAGATGTCACCAGCCGTCAAGAGTCCCCCTCCTTCCCCTAAATCACAGTGCACCCCCCAAGTGCAGGATCTAAAGGAGGACCACAGGAGGGCCGGAGTTAGTTGCCACACTCTATGCAGATTATGGGGGGGGGCAGTAGCTGCACAGAGAGGTGCAGGGTCTGTAGGAGAAGTTCTGTGAATGCAGAGACAAAGTGGGAGCGGGAACGACGGGGGTGCCGCAGATTCAGGAGAGGTGCGAGGGCCACATAACATGGCCTGGTGGGCCGGATTCAGTCCTCAGGCCTTGTTTGACACGTGATTGTTTTCTGAAGGAATGCAAAGCATTCTCTGCTTGGATGAGGCAGAGGCCTATGTACTTGCCCACCCAGGGTTGTCCTGCTGTGACCTGCCGCTCCGTTGGCGCAAGGGAGGTCCCGCCCACAATTATCAGGAGCTGTCTCTTCCAGGTTCAGACAACAAGACCCATGATGATATGCCCCCTTTGCCCAGTGCTGTGTCTCTCCTCTGCTGTAAGGAACCTTAAGCTTCCTGGGATATGTGATATTGTTATGCCAGGAGGCTGCAGAAGTGGAGATGTCATGCCCACCTAGGCAAGAGTGGAAACACAAAATATTAAAAAAAACAACAAAACATTTTATATATTACAAGTGGGGGAGACTGCAGCCATACAAAGTCATGATCATGAGTGAAGTTTAAAGCTTTAAAGTGGTTGTAAACCCTTACATGTACCCAGTGAAGTGACTGGCCTCAGGTAATACACAGAGATGAAACAAATCATCCTACATAAGTTGTACCTGTTTATCTGCTGTCTTCTTTTCTCTACAGCCGTTCAAAGTGCAGAATTTATACAGTTTCAGAAAACGGCGTAGAGAGCTGAAGATACATTCTGTAGAGCTCGGTGAGAGCTGATTGGATGGAAGGGACACACCCCCCATTCACACAAAACAAATGAACAGAGCTGAGGCTGTCAATCACAGGTTGTGCGTTGGAACTCCATCCCTAGTCACCTTTTTTTTTCTTCTTGGTGTCAGCAAAACTTTTCAGAAGGAATGAGGCAGCAGACAGAATTGACAGTGCTCTGAACAGAGACACACACTTTAGAGCAGTGGTTCTCAACCTTTCTAACGCCGCGACCCCTTAATACAGTTCCTCATGTTGTGGTGACCCCCAACCATAAAATTATTTTTGTTGCTACTTCATAACTGTAATTTTGCAGTAGGAGGAATAGTGCCACGTCATTGGTGTCAGTGGGAGGAATAGTGCCCCGTCATTGGTATCAGTGGGAGGAATAGTGCCCCGTCATTGGTGTCAGTGGGAGGAATAGTGCCCCCTTCATTGGTGTCAGTGGGAGGAATAGTGCCCCGTCATTGGTGTCAGTGGGAGGAATAGTGCCCCGTCATTGGTGTCAGTGGGAGGAATAGTGCCCCGTCATTGGTGTCAGTGGGAGGAATAGTGCCCCGTCATTGGTGTCAGTGGGAGGAATAGTGCCCCGTCATTGGTATCAGTGGGAGGAATAGTGCCCCGTCATTGGTGTCAGTGGGAGGAATAGTGCCCCGTCATTGGTGTCAGTGGGAGGAATAGTGCCCCGTCATTGGTGTCAGTGTGAGGAATAGTGTCCCATCATTGGTGTCAGTGGGAGGAATAGTGTCCCATCATTGGTATCAGTGGGAGGAATAGTGTCCCATCATTGGTATCAGTGGGAGGAATAGTGCCCCATCATTGGTGTCAGTGGGAGGAATAGTGCCCCATCATTGGTATCAGTGGGGAGGAATAGTGTCCCATCATTGGTATCAGTGGGAGGAATAGTGCCCCATCATTGGTGTCAGTGGGAGGAATAGTGCCCCATCATTGGTGTCAGTGGGAGGAATAGTGCCCCATCATTGGTATCAGTGGGAGGAATAGTGCCCCATCATTGGTATCAGTGGGGGGGAATAGTGTCCCATCATTGGTATCAGTGGGAGGAATAGTGCCCCATCATTGGTGTCAGTGGGAGGAATAGTGCCCCATCATTGGTGTCAGTGGGGGGAGGAATACTGCCCCATCCTTGGTGTCAGTGGGGGGAGGAATAGTGCCCCATCCTTGGTGTCAGTGGGGGGAGGAATAGTGCCCCATCCTTGGTGTCAGTGGGGGGAGGAATAATGCCCTATCCTTGGTGTCAGTGGGGGGAGGAATAGTGCCCCATCCTTGGTGTCAGTGGGGGGAGGAATACTGCCCCATCCTTGGTGTCAGTGGGGGGAGGAATTGTGCCCCATCCTTGGTGTCAGTGGGGGGAGGAATTGTGCCCCATCGTTGGTGTCAGTGGGGGGAGGAATCGTGCCCCATCGTTGGTGTCATTTGGGGGAGGAATCGTGCCTCATCGTTGGTGTCAGTGGGGGGAATAGTGTCCCATCGTTGGTGTCAGTGGGAGGAATAGTGCCCCATCGTTGGTGTCAGTGGGAGGAATAGTGCCCCATCATTGGTGTCAGTGGGAGGAATAGTGTCCCATCGTTGGTGTCAGTGGGAGGAATAGTGCCCCATCGTTGGTGTCAGTGGGAGGAATAGTGTCCCATCGTTGGTGTCAGTAGGAGGAATAGTGCCCCATCATTGGTATTAGTGACACCAATGATGGGGCACTATTCCCACTGACACCAATGATACTTACCTTGCTGACCCCTGCTCCAGCCTGGGCTCGCTCGCTCCCTCCCTCTCCCATGGTACCAACACTTACCTGTCAGATGTCTTCCTTCTCCGGCCGCTCTCCTCCTCTTCACTCGCTCGATCTTCGCGGTGCCGCTCGGCTCCTCCTCTCCAAGCTCCACCTCTTTGCCGGTGATTGGCCGCCTGTGTGCCTCTCCTGAACTACAGTGCCGGCGGCCAATCACAGGCGAGGATTGATCTCGAGGTGTGTCCAGATGACAGGGGCGGCATGTCATCCCGCCCACACCTGGAGACGGCGAGGAGCGGTGTCTCGGTTCCTAAGACCATCGGAAATATGTGTTTTCCGATGGTCTTAGGCGACCCCTGTGGAAGCGTCGTTCGACCCCCAAAGGGGTCGCGACCCCCAGGTTGAGAACCGCTGCTTTAGAGGAATATGCTTTGTTCATATTTCATTTCTGAGTACTTGGAATTAGGTCTTTAAGCCTGGGGTTAGGCTAATGTATAGAATCTTTTTTTTTTTTTTTTTTTTTTTTATTGTAGTTGGGGAATGTTGCCTTGAAATTTATCATGTTTTTTTCCCTCCTAAAACCTAACAAGCATGCCTGGAATACAACAATAGGAAAATTGTGAAATAGCCAACTGCAACTTAACAATGCACATTTGTATGTATGGTGGGGTTTAGGAAGCCAGCAAGACGGAGCTCATGTAAAATAATTCACGGAGGCAAGTCTTCTTTTATCTTTTTAACTTTTGCAGCTTTTTAAACCTGACTTGTCATCCTCAGATAATCCTGTGACTGACACCAGCCTCAGCATAGCAATTGTAAGTACTTTATACACGATTCCTTACATCTGCTCATATAATGACCTCAAAGGACAAAATGTAGACATCTTGGGTGTAAGTACAAGCTTATGTTGTACATATTTTATTCACAGGACCCGCAGGAAAATGAGGATGATGCTGCAGTACAGATCAGCAATACCCGTTTGAACAGAGGTGATCTTTTTCATCATTTAATTGCACAAATACATGCTTTCAATCAGTTGATGAGTTTAGAATCCCTACAAAGGTTTGACGTGCCCCCAGTGAGAGCTCTTCAATTAGCAGGAAACATAAGCTCCACTGATTGGAGATTTTATAGGCCTGACTCAGCAAGGGTGTTTGGAGCCTGTGCAGAGAGACCACTACTTCCACATGGAGAACAAGAGTCCTTCTCTGCAACTTGCTGGACAGGCTTTTCTCTTCAATATGTGAACAAGACTTTAGCCTGCCAAACACGGGTCCAATTCCGAAAGCATTTACTTTCAAAAATCTTTTGTAAGAATTTTCGTTTGAAATTAGTGGGTCACAGAAACGGACGATTTTCATGTGACCATCAAATCTGAGTGATTAGGCATGTTGGAAATTTTTTAAAAAACAAACGAATATCAAATCAATGATGGGAGAATTGTGCAAGAAATATAAATGGAAAAAAAAAGAAATGAGCATGACCTGGAAAGAAAAGAACATTCTTGGCCACGAAAATTCTTTTCTGTAGCAACATGAGATGAAATTAAAGGCTTGGTTGAATTTTCGAAATCAATGGTGGCACCATCAGATTACAAAACACACAATATTTCCGATTTTTTAAAGACAATTTGTTCGGAATTCGATCCATGTATGGCCTGCATTTGTGCGCCTTTTGTTTTGATACACTTGGAATGTGACTAGCTGCATTTAACCTCTTGCCCTCCAGAGGATTTACCCCCCTTCCTGACCAGGCCATTTTTTTGCGTTGCGGTGCTGCATTACTTTAACTGACAATTGGACGGTCATGCAACGCTGCACCCAAATTAAATTTACATCCTTTTTTTCCCACGAATAGAGCTTTTTTGGTGGTATTTGACTGCCTGTGCATTTTTGTATTTTTTTGTGCTATCCAAAAAAAAAAAAAAAGACCCAACAGTTTTGAGAAAACAATATTTTTGACATTTTGCTATTAAACATTTTTTTTAAAAAAATCTAATTTCGAGGTTTAGAGCAAAATTTATTTTGCTACATGTCTTTGCTAAAAAAAAATCCCAATACGTAATATGTGTAAATTAATTGGTTTACATAGTCTGGCTGAAAAAAGACAAAAGTCCATCCAGTTCAACCATAAAAAAAAAAAATAAAGGTTATAATCCTATACCCACATTTGATCCAGAGGAACGCAAAAAAAACAGCAAAGCATGATCCAATTTGCTCCTGCAGGGAAAAAAAATACCTTCCTGATCCCCCAAGAGGCAATCAGATATTCCCTGGATCAACTTTATCTATAAATGTTAGTATCCAGTTATATTCTGTGTATCTAAGAAAGAATCCAGGACTTTTTTAAAGCAATCCACTGAGCTGGCCAGAACAAACTCTTTAGGGAGTCTATTCCACATTTTCACAGCTCTCACTGTGAAGAAACCTTTCCGTGTTTGGAGATTACATTTCTTTTCCTCCAGACGTAAAGAGTGCCCCCTTATCCTCTGTGGTGACCTCAGGGTGAATAACTACACCGAGTTCACTATATGAACCACTAATGTATTTATACATGGAGATCATATCCCCCCTTATGTATTATACATGGAGATCATATCCCCCCTTATGTATTATACATGGAAATCATATCCCCCCTTATGTATTATACATGGAGATCATATCCCCCCTTATGTATTATACATGGAGATCATATCCCCCCTTATGTATTATACATGGAGATCATATCCCCCCTTATGTATTATACATGGAGATCATATCCCCCTTATGTATTATACATGGAGTTCATATCCCCCCTTATGTATTATACATGGAAATCATATCCCCCCTTATGTATTATACATGGAGTTCATATCCCCCTTATGTATTATACATGGTGATCATATCCCCCCTTATGTATTATACATGGAGATCATATCCCCCCTTATGTATTATACATGGAGATCATATCCCCCCTTATGTATTATACATGGAGATCATATCCCCCTTATGTATTATACATGTTGATCATATCCCCCCTTATGTGTTATACATGTTGATCATATCCCCCTTATGTATTATACATGGTGATCATATCCCCCTTATGTATTATACATGGAGATCATATCCCCCTTATGTATTATACATGGAGATCATATCCCCCCTTATGTGTTATACATGGTGATCATATCCCCCTTATGTGTTATACATGGTGATCATATCCCCCCCTTATGTATTATACATGGAGATCATATCCCCCCTTATGTATTATACATGGAGATCATATCCCCCCTTATGTATTATACATGGAGATCATATCCCCCCTTATGTATTATACATGGAAATCATATCCCCCCTTATGTATTATACATGGAGATCATATCCCCCTTATGTATTATACATGGAGATCATATCCCCCCTTATGTATTATACATGGAGATCATATCCCCCCTTATGTATTATACATGGAGATCATATCCCCCTTATGTATTATACATGGAGATCATATCCCCCCTTATGTATTATACATGGAGATCATATCCCCCCTTATGTATTATACATGGAGATCATATCCCCCCTTATTTGTTATACATGTTGATCATATCCCCCCTTATGTGTTATACATGGTGATCATATCCCCCCTTATGTATTATACATGGAGATCATATCCCCCCTTATGTGTTATACATGGTGATCATATCCCCCCTTATGTATTATACATGGAGGTCATATCCCCCCTTATGTATTATACATGGATATCATATCCCCCCTTATGTATTATACATGGATATCATATCCCCCCTTATGTATTATACATGGAGATCATATCCCCCCTTATGTATTATACATGTTGATCATATCCCCCCTATGTATTATACATGGAGTTCATATCCCCCCTTATGTATTATACATGGAGATCATATCCCCGCTTATGTATTATACATGGAGATCATATCCCCCCTTATGTATTATACATGGAGATCATATCCCCCCCTATGTATTATACATGGAGATCATATCCCCCCTTTTGTATTATACATGGTGATCATATCCCCCCTTATGTATTATACATGGAGATCATATCCCCCCTTATTTGTTATACATGTTGATCATATCCCCCCTTATGTGTTATACATGGTGATCATATCCCCCCTTATGTATTATACATGGAGATCATATCCCCCCTTATGTGTTATACATGGTGATCATATCCCCCCTTATTTGTTATACATGTTGATCATATCCCCCCTTATGTGTTATACATGGTGATCATATCCCCCCTTATGTATTATACATGGAGATCATATCCCCCCTTATGTGTTATACATGGTGATCATATCCCCCCTTATGTATTATACATGGAGATCATATCCCCCCTTATGTATTATACATGGAGATCATATCCCCCCTTATGTATTATACATGGATATCATATCCCCCCTTATGTATTATACATGGAGATCATATCCCCCCTTATGTATTATACATGTTGATCATATCCCCCCTATGTATTATACATGGAGATCATATCCCCCCTTATGTATTATACATGGAGATCATATCCCCCCCTATGTATTATACATGGAGATCATATCCCCCCTTTTGTATTATACATGGTGATCATATCCCCCCTTATGTATTATACATGGAGATCATATCCCCCCTTATTTGTTATACATGTTGATCATATCCCCCCTTATGTGTTATACATGGTGATCATATCCCCCCTTATGTATTATACATGGAGATCATATCCCCCCTTATGTGTTATACATGGTGATCATATCCCCCCTTATGTATTATACATGGAGATCATATCCCCCCTTATGTATTATACATGGAGATCATATCCCCCCTTATGTATTATACATGGAGATCATACCCCCCCCTTATGTATTTTACATGGAGATCATATCCCCCCTTAGTCTTCTCTTCTCAGTTCCTCTAATCTTTCCTCATAGCTGAGCTCCTCCATGCCTCTTATCAGTTTGGTTTCCCTTCTCTGTACTTTCTCCAGTTCCCCAATGTTCTTTTTGTGAATTGGTGCCCAAAACTGAACTGCATATTCCAGATGACGTCTTACTAATGATTTGTACAGGGGGAAATGATACCTCTCTCTCTGGAGTCTATACCTCTTTTAATACAAGAGAGGATTTTGGTTGCTTTAGAAACCGCAGCTTGGCATTGCATCCATTATTAACCTCTTCCTGTCCGGACACTTTTACCCCTTTCCTGACCAGGGCAATTTTCAGCTTTCAGCGCTATCACACTTAGAATGACAGTTGCGCGGTCATGCAACACTGTACCCATATGAATTTATTACCATTTTTTTGAGACAGATAAAGCTTTATTTTGGTGGTATTTATTCACCACTGTGATTTTTATTTTTTTTGCTATATAAATGAAAAACTCCAAAAATTTTGAAAAAAGTTTTTTTTCTTATAAAATTTTGTAAATAAATAATTCATCATAAATCTTGGCCAAAATGTATTCCGTTATCTTTTTAGTAAAAAAAAAAATACGCCAAATTAGTTATAACCAAAAATTATAATTTTTAAACATTTTTTTTTACATTTTTATTTTATTTTTTTATATTATTTGTTTTTGTTTTTTTTGTTTTTTTACATACCGTCACCCTAGCAGTACAGTGTCACCATGGTGACACTGTACTACTTGTGGGGGGTGATGAACATTTTTTTTTTTTTTTACAGTGATTGCTTTTACACCCATATAGGATGTAAAAGCAATCATTTCTCTTTCTCTCTGTCTGCATTCTTGCAGCCATTGAGAAATACTGTGTGAGCTGTGATTGGTCAGAGCTTGTCACATGGTACAAGGCTGTTGTAGCCTTGTACCATGTGACTTCTGTGATCATTCACAGATTTCACACGTAGTAAGCAATGATGTCACAAGTGACATCTTGCATACTACTTTGCATGTGATCACTGATTGCCCAATCAGTGATCACATGATTGGGACCTCGTACAGAGGTCCCGTCCGCCGATCGGTGTTTCACTGTGTCCTGAGGACACAGCGAGCACCGGATCGCGGTGCTGCGTGCTCCCAGGGAGCGCGCACAACTAGAAATAGTGGGTGCCATTTACGAACGGCAACCCGCCCCTGGAGTGCCACCGCCCTGCCGTTTTTAAAAACAGCAGGCGGACGGCAAGTGGTTAAGCTTGTGATCTATCAGAACTCCCAGATCCTTCTCCACCATTAATTCCCCCAGTTGTACCCCCCCTAGTATGTATGATGCATGCATATTCTTAGCCCCCAAGTGCATCACCTTACATTTATCAACATTAAACCTCATTTGCCACATAGTTGCCCAATTACACAGTGCATTGAGGTCGGCTTGTAAGTTGGAGACATCCTGTAAGGACGTTATTCCACGGCACAGCTTGGTGTCATCTGCAAAGACTGAAATGGGATTTATAATCTCAGACCCTATATCATTTATAAATATATTAAAAAGTAAGGGTCCCAACACTGAACCTTGGGGTACACCACTGATGACCCTAGACCAGTGGTGGGCAACCTTTTTTTTCAACTGAGCCAAATCTCGCCAAAACCACGATTTAAATTTATTTTGAGAGCCACATTTTTAAAACTGAAAATACATCTCCCATATAGTAATACATCCCCCATAGTAATTCATCCCCCATATAGTAATTCATCCCCCATATAGTAATTCATCCCCCATAGTAATTCATCCCCCATAGTAATTCATCCCCCATATAGTAATTCATCCCCCATATAGTAATTCATCCCCCATATAGTAATTCATCCCCCATATAGTAATTCATCCCCCATATAGTAATTCATCCCCCATAGTAATTCATCCCCCATAGTAATTCATCCCCCATAGTAATTCATCCCCCATATAGTAATTCATCCCCCATAGTAATTCACCCCCCATATAGTAATTCATCCCCCATATAGTAATTCATCCCCCATATAGTAATTCATCCCCCCTATAGTAATTCATCCCCCCTATAGTAATTCATCCCCCCTATAGTAATTCATTCCCCCTATAGTAATTCATCCCCCCTATAGTAATTCATCCCCCCTATAGTAATTCATTCCCCATATTAATTCATTCCCCATATAGTAATTCATTCCCCATATAGTAATTAATCCCCCATATAGTAATTCATCCCCCATATAGTAATTCATCCCCCATAGTAATTCATCCCCCATAGTAATTCATCCCCCATATAGTAATTCATCCCCCATAGTAATTCATCCCCCATATAGTAATTCATCCCCCATATAGTAATTCATCCCCCATATAGTAATTCATCCCCCATATAGTAATTCATCCCCCATATAGTAATTCATCCCCCCTATAGTAATTCATCCCCCATAGTAATTCATCCCCCATATAGTAATTCATCCCCCATATAGTAATTCATCCCCCATATAGTAATTCATCCCCCCTATAGTAATTCATCCCCCCTATAGTAATTCATCCCCCATAGTAATTCATCCCCCATATAGTAATTCATCCCCCATATAGTAATTCATCCCCCATATAGTAATACATCCCCCATAGTAATTCATCCCCCATATAGTAATTCATCCCCCATATAGTAATTCATCCCCCATAGTAATTCATCCCCCATATAGTAATTCATCCCCCATATAGTAATTCATCCCCCATATAGTAATTCATCCCCCATATAGTAATTCATCCCCCATAGTAATTCATCCCCCATAGTAATTCATCCCCCATATAGTAATTCATCCCCCATATAGTAATTCATCCCCCATATAGTAATTCATCCCCCATATAGTAATTCATCCCCCCTATAGTAATTCATCCCCCCTATAGTAATTCATCCCCCATAGTAATTCATCCCCCATATAGTAATTCATCCCCCATATAGTAATTCATCCCCCATATAGTAATTCATCCCCCCTATAGTAATTCATCCCCCATAGTAATTCATCCCCCATATAGTAATTCATCCCCCATATAGTAATTCATCCCCCATATAGTAATTCATCCCCCATAGTAATTCATCCCCCATATAGTAATTCATCCCCCATATAGTAATTCATCCCCCATAGTAATTCATCCCCTAGAGTAATTCATCCCCCATATAGTAATTCATCCCCCATATAGTAATTCATCCCCCATATAGTAATTCATCCCCCATATAGTAATTCATCCCCATATAGTAATTCATCCCCCATATAGTAATTCATCCCCCATATAGTAAGTCCCCCCTGTGTCAATTCACTTACCTTTGCTCCGCGCGTTCCTCTCGCCGAGTTCCCGCGCCGTTCTGGTCTTCAGGGCGGACTGTGAGAGGAGAGGAGTTTGTCACGCTGCCCCGCCTACATCCTGGCTGCCCCGCCTACATCCTGAAAGCTGCAGGATGACCTGACCTTTGGGGCGGCCGCCCGAGAGGAGGGAGGGGAGGGGGCGGCCGCCCGAGAGGAGGGAGGGGAGGGGGCGGCCGCCCGAGAGGAGGGAGGGGAGCGGGCGCCCGGCACACAGAAGAGCCGCATTTAAGTTTGTAAAGAGCCGCATGTGGCTCGCGAGCCGCGGCTTGCCGACCACTGCCCTAGACCATTCAGAATATGAATCATTAACCACTACTCTTTGAATATGATCTTTTAGCCAGTTTTCTATCCATTTACATACAGATTTTTCCAAGCCTGTAGACTTCACCTTACACATTAGCCGTGTGTGGGGAACTGTGTCAAACGCTTTAGAAAAATCCAAGTATACCACGTCCACAGCCACCCCTCTGTCCAAGTATACCACATCCACAGCCACCCCTCTGTCCAAGTATACCACGTCCACAGCCACCCCTCTGTCCAAGTATACCACGTCCACAGCCACCCCTCTGTCCAAGTATACCACGTCCACAGCCACCCCTCTGTCCAAGTATACCACGTCCACAGCCACCCCTCTGTCCAAGTATACCACGTCCACAGCCACCCCTCTGTCCAAGTATACCACGTCCACCGCCACCCCTCTGTCCAAGTATACCACGTCCACCGCCACCCCTCTGTCCAAGTATACCACGTCCACCGCCACCCCTCTGTCCAAGTATACCACGTCCACCGCCACCCCTCTGTCCAAGTATACCACGTCCACAGCCACCCCTCTGTCCAAGTATACCACGTCCACAGCTACCCCTCTGTCTAAGTATACCACGTCCACAGCCACCCCTCTGTCCAAGGTTTTGCTCACCCCCTCATAAAAAGAAATCAGATTTGTTGGACAACTTCTGTCTTTCATGAATCCATACTGTCTGTTGCTTAAAATATATTTTTCCAGCAAGAACTCATCTATGTTAGCCGTGTGTGGGGAACTGTGTCAAACGCTTTAGCAAAATCCAAGTATACCACGTCCACAGCCACCCCTCTGTCCAAGTATGCCACGTCCACCGCCACCCCTCTGTCCAAGTATGCCACGTCCACCGCCACCCCTGTATCCAAGTATGCCACGTCCACAGCCACCCCTCTGTCCAAGTATGCCACGTCCACCGCCACCCCTCTGTCCAAGTATACCACGTCCACCGCCACCCCTCTGTCCAAGGTTTTGCTCACCCCCTCATAAAAAGAAATCAGATTTGTTTGTCAACTTCTGTCTTTCATGAATCCATGCTGTCTGTTGCTTAAAATATATTTTTCCAGCAAGAACTCATCTATGTGGTCTTTTATTAAACTCTCCAGTATCTTCCCAACTATAGACAAACTAACAAGTCTGTAATTACTTGGTAAATTGACCCCTTTTTAAATATTGGCACCACGATGGCCTCATCACGCTCTCCATCAACTAGGTCCTCTTTCACACTCACTCTGATATTACATCTCACATAGAGACAGACACCATCATCTTTTCTATTTATTCTGTCTCTCCGAAAGAGAACATAGCCAGGAATATTAATGGCCCAGACATGTGAAGAATGAAGCCAAGATTCAGTAATACCAATTAAATCATAGTTCTCTTCATGCACCAAAGCTTCCAACTCACCTATTTTGCTTGGCAGACTTCTGGCATTGGTGAACAAACACTTTAATCCATTGACACCTTGGTCACACGTATTTTGCATATTTTTTATTTTCATACAAATGGTACCAATTCCACTGGTTGTTTGTAACATGGGAACCTTCTTATCATCTGCAATAGTCCTCCCCCCATCTTTCCCCATTCCACCCACCAATAAGGACTTACCCCTGTCTGATCTGTCTACCCCCTTATAATCCCCCCCTTGATCCTAGTTTAAATACTCCTTCAGCCTTAAACCTCTCCCCCAGCACAGTAAACCCCCTTCCATTTAGGTGCAGACCATCTCTAGCATATAGGTTGCACCCCAATGAAAAGTCAGCCCAGTGCTCTAGAAACCCAAATCATTCCCTCTTAGACCAGGTCTTCAGCCATGCATTGATTTCTCAAATCTCCCACTGTCTTTCCTGAGTTGCGCATGGCACAGGTAATATTTCAGAGAATATCACATTGGAGGTCCTTCCCTTCATCTTAGTTCTTTAAATTGATTCTTAAGGAGCCTCCACCTTCCATGTATTCTGTCATTGGTTCCAACATGAACCAAGACAGCTGGGTCATACGCAGCCCCTCCCAGTAATTTACCAACCCGGTCCGCCACATGCCTGGCACCAGGGAGACCGCAAACCATTCGGTTGAGGCGATCCTGGCGACAAATTATTCTATCAGTCCTTCTGATCATAGAATCCCCTACTACCACCAGCTGTCTAGGCCTTCCTGCACTACCCTCACCACCCCTCCCATGGTCTGCCCTCCCGGCTGTTAGGGATAGCAGTGACATCCAGGGCTGCCACCCCTGAGCTTGCCACCCCCACATCTTCACCCAACTTGGCAAATCTGTTTGGGTGCACAAACCCAGGGTCGGCCTTCCTTTTCTGTGAGCCCCTACCACACCCTCTCGTTACAGTAACCCATCTTCCTACCTGATAATCCTGATTAGCCTGTCCGCCCTCCACATCAATCCCATTAGCTGCCTGCTCAGAGAGCAGAAGACCCCTTTCAAGGTTGTCAGTTCTGCCCAGTGTTGCAACTTTCTCCTCCAGATCTCTAACGCTAGTTTAAAGAAGGGCACCCTGCTCACATCTGTTGCAGCGGTATCTATCCTGGACCTGTTGCTCCATTTCTGCATACATGCGGCACACTGTGCACTGCACAAAACTTTGAACCCTGGTTTACGTGACAGTTGTAGCATTTACAGCTGGGCTTTTTTTTTTTCTTTTTTATACTAGTAATGGCGGAGATCAGCGACTTATAGCGGGATTGCGGCGGGCATTCTGACACTGGGGGGAACTGACTTTGTGTCACTGACATCCCCAGAAGTAGTCCAAACAATTATCCAAATGATTATCCATATCATCACAACTGGGGTAATCACCTTTCAAAAGTTTGCTCTCCAGCCTTCTTAGTCCCCATTCTAGACATGACGGCCCAGGCAAAGGTTTCCTGTCTAAGATCCTTGGATGCTTGGATCTTTAAAATATGAAAAACATCCATTTATCAGATTACCCCTGAGGGTCCTGGGCTTTATGGTAGACAATTCAAGGCTGTTCGCCTCAAGGCTTCTTCAACACTACTTTCTGGTGGTCTGCAACAGTGTTTCTCAACCTTTTTTCATTCAAGGCCCCCTTTAAAATTATGGACAGTTCCGAGGCACCCTTTAAAATTATGAACAATCTTGAGGCATCCCATTCTAAAATTTGAAAAACTATTCTAATAGTTTTATATATCGAAGCAACATCCACACATGTAGGGCACCCAACATTAGAGATGATTTATTCTTCCACAGCAAATACACTTTTGCACACTGGTACTGACTAGTATTCCAGTGTTTCTCTTCTCCCTCAGTTTTTCTCCATCACTGAGCTAATGTGACCCCAGCACTGATGTAGAGAGGCAGGGGAGTGTCAAACTAGGATGCTGTGCAGGCAGCTGACATCCTCCTTATCAACTGATGATGTTATTGGTTGGCAGGACCCCGGCAGGTAGAAGGTCAAAATGGTGCACAATGAAAACCTTTGACTTTGTGTAACTAAAAGGCCGGCTTGTTCCACCCGCTGGCTTGTATACAAGTTTTGGGCAATTTTTATACATTTTGCCAAGGCATTCCTGAAGAAACCTCAAGGCACCCCCAGGTGCCTGAGCACCCTGGTTGAGAAAAGCTGGTCTAGAACACATACTTCTTCTTTTGGTCTTCCTATGCTTCTGTCTAGTCAAGCAAGGAACTTCCTAGCTTGGTGGATTTCTAACCCTGCCTTGGAAATGGAAAGTTGTTTTTTCGATTCTCAGAAAGGGTGTCAAAAAAAGATGCCAGTTTCACAGGCTGGGGAGGAATGCTGCAATCACTTATGGTTCAAGGAACCTTGTCCCCAAGGGAAGCAAAGCTCTCCATTAACATACTGGCCCCTGGAGCAATAAATCTAGCTCTGCGTCCTAGAGCCCCTCTTCTTCAGTGATACCTGATCAGGGTCCTAAAAGACAATGCTGCAGTAGTTTCCTATATCACTGATCAGGGGGCACCAGGAGTCAGGTAGGCTTAAAGTAACCAGTATTGATTTTCTCCTGGGTGAAGAACCACTCTAGAAATTTCTGCTGTTCACATTCCAGGCCCGGACAGTTGGCAGGTGGATTTTCTCAGCTGGCACTGCCTGGATCAGGGGGAATGGTCCCCTTCATCATGACATCTTCAATCTCCTTTGTCAGAAATGGAGTACTCCAGATGTGGGCATCCTGGCCTCCAGGGTCAAGTTACCTCTGTTTGTGACCAGAGCCAAGGATCATCTAGCACTGGTATTGAATGCCCTGGTAATTCCCTGCATTCCATGCATACTAATGTATGCCTTCCCTCCGGTGCAGATTCTTCCTTGACTGCTCGACTCAATAGAGGAAGAATAGAAGAAATTGGAGCTTCTCATTGCACCAAAGTGGCCCAGAAGAACCTGGTACACAGACATACTCAAACATCTAAGAGATGGCACCCAGCCTCTTCCGAACAGGCCAGACCTGCTGTCTCAAGGCCCCCTGTTTCATCCTGTTTCTCAGTCAGTGCTTTTTTGGCATGACTGTTGAAGACCCACCTTACTCAGTACCAGAAAAATCACTTAAAATGTACTGCATGGAAATCATGTTTTGCCTGGTGTGAACACAGGCTTTTCAACCTCAGAGATTACTCTGTACCTCACACTCTGGCCTTCCTTCAATCAGGACTTGACCAGAATTTGGCCTTAAAGTCTAATTCCAGGTTTTGTGTTGCTTTTAACTGATCAATTTTGGCCAAGCTGGCCAAAATGAATTATTTACTTGATTAATTGCTGCAGCTGCTGTCAGCGCTGTATGAACTGTATACAACATCAACTACATATAATACAGCACTATCTTCTGATAGCGGTATGGGGACTTCCTCTCCTCTCCAAAATCGAGTCAAGCCGAGTGCTACTCTGACGTTTTATAAATACAAGGCTTCCTCTGGTCGAGTTAGAGACTGTAACATTATCTCCCCAACACACTTTAGACTATAAATAAGAAGATACAGTTACTATACAATGAAATACAAGAGGATTATGAAATATGCCCTATGAGGGATATCAAGTATGCCCTGCAATGTATGGGAATCTTCTCTGCAGGGCTGCCCTGTCCTCTTCTTGCTTGCTGAACGTCCGGCACTGTGGGGGTTTATAGCTTTGGATCTCTGGGTTCAGCTGCAGTAAAGTGTTTCTGATTGGGACACGCCCCCTCCTGCCGTCAGCTCCTTTGAGGAAAGTTTTTAGTAATTACGCTGCCTGTCACATTATATATGATTGGGGGAGAGTCTGATCAGTCACATGATCCTCTTCCCTAATGAAAATCGTATTATAGGCAGTGTATGGTAACTAAAGCTGTAGGGAGAAACATATTGTGTAGCTAAACTTAAGTTTTAATGATGTATTGAGGTGATACAAAACACACACGGTTACATTTATATTGTCCCTCATTCTGTATATGGATGATGGCGTTGTAATTATTTTAATAAAAAAAAAAATTTTAACTTTTGTTCCTAATTGATATACAGCTGTCACATGACCCTGCTCTTTCCCAGCCTGCCTTCAGGGAAACAGTAGCAGGAGGAGCTTCTAGTCCTCTGCTGCTTGTAAATGACAGAATTAAAAAAAAAAAAAACAGCCTTTGGAATACAGTGTAAAAATACTTAATATCAGTAAACTGTCTTAAATTTTTATATAAATATATATTTGAAATCAAATCTTTATTATTGTTGGCAATACCACGGTGTGGGCGGATTTCTGCCAGTGACAAGCTGTGTCACTTCCCTCCAGCCTGTGTCTTAGAATAACAGGGAGGTGAAGCCTTCATCAATCAACATGTAATATCCCACCTCCATTGTGTTTAGCTGGTTAGTGAGCATAGAGGATGAGGGAGGGAGTGGGCTGTCATTCACCACTGTGTATACTCCCACACATGTGACTCTTTAGTCACATGGGCTGCTCAGCTGTGATGAGATAATGCTCAGTATAGAAAGTAACTGAAAACGGAGCATGAGCAGAGCTGCCAACACTGCTCTGCAAAATCCCCAACTGCAATGGGGACATGGACAGGAGGGGGGGCAGCATGTATTACAGCATTTATTGATCGTTTTTAATGATGTGGGTTTAGTAACACTTTAGGTGCACCTGCTGCTGATTGGGGAGCATAGTTCTGACTACTGCTTCCACACAGAGAGCTAGTGTCCTTCTCTGCACCAGGCTGGCAGGGGACAGGCTATTTTATGCTGGCTAAGGCTGCTTTACCAGCTGTACCAGGGATCCCCAATGTTTTTAAACACAGGGTCAGTTCATTATTTATCATAGTGTTTGGATGGGTGTTAAATGTCCCTGTTGCAGTGGTCATTGGGAGTGGTAAATACCCTGGCATCAGTGGGTGGAATGGCACTCCAAAATTGGTATCACTAGGGGGAATATATGACATGGCAATGGGGTTCAGTAGTCACCCCCGTGTGACTCCATGTTCCGAGCTTGCTTTCGTGACGATGTCCGGGGGGCTGGGACTATAAAGCCACCATCAGACAGGGGATCTTTCTGGCCATTCGTGATTATGATAGATTGCTAGGTGATGGAATGTTCTGATACTGCAATCAGTGGCTTCTTCTCTCTGACTTGCAATGAGAATGCAGTATGCAGTGCCTTCTGTCTTCAAGGGCCTGTTTCTGACAGCAGGGCTTAATTAACCATCTGCTGGCCGTTCGCAGTAAATAAACTGCAGGTACAGGAATGGCAATGTACATGCACATTGCCAGCTTGCTCCCAGGTTTGGGGAACGTATTCGCCCCCCCCCCCCCCCCCCCACTACCACCTACTGACCTGTGACAGCACAAGTTTGGCAGCATGTTTCACCCAATGATCTCAGCTGAAGCCTGCTGATCAGCTGTGCCCAATCACACACAAAGTTCTGTATTTACAAACACGGTGAACAGCAATCTGGCTGTTTCTTCTCCCTGAAAAGTAGGGGGAAACAGTCAGATTTGTAAGTAAAAGCAGCGTACTCCACTCATTGTTAGTCTCCATACACACGGGACGTTATAATAACAGTGGGAGTGTTAGCTGTAAAGCGTCACGTTAAAAACGCAGGTTTTTCAGCGTGTTTGCATTAGCGTTTAGCCGCGTTTTTTTAGCGTGGTTTTTTTGCTCCAAACAAATCCAAAAACTCCGGTTTTGCCGCGTTTTTCAGTATTAGAGTATTTTTGCAGATAAAAAAAACTCCTCTAGAAACCCACTAGTTCTGGAGGTTTTTTCCAGCCAAAAAACGCTGATTACGGCCCATGTGTGCATGGACACATAGGATAATATGCTGGGGAGTGTACTGGCTGTAGAAGAAAATGCCCAAAACTGCAGTTATAAAAACATCCAGTGTGCATGAGGACTTGCGCACACAGTTAAAGTGGTTGTTTAACCGCTAGCCTACAGGGCACTTATACCCCCTTCCTGCCCAGGCCAATTTCCAGCTTTCAGCGCTGTTGCACTTTGAATGACAATTGCGCGGTCATGCAACACTGTACCCATTTGAAATTGTTATAATTTTTTTGTGACAGATAGAGCTTTATTTTGGTGGTATTTAATCACCTCTGGGTTTTTTATTTTTTCTTAAACCAAAAACCACTGAAATTTTTTTTTAAAAAAAGTTTTTTCTTAGTTTTTGTTTTAAAATGTTGTAAATAAGTGATTTTTCTCCTTCACTGATATGCGCTAATGAGGCTGCAGTGATGGGCACTGATAGGCTGCACTGATGGACACTGATAAGTGGCACTGATGGGTACTGATGAGGAGGCACTGGTAGGTGGCACTGATGGGCATTGACAGGCATCACTGATGGGCACTGAAAGGCAGCACTGATACATGGCACTGATACATGGCACTGATACATGGCACTGATACATGGCACTGATACATGGCACTGATACATGGCACTGATACATGGCACTGATACATGGCACTGATAGGCAGAACTGTTAGGCGGCACTGATTGGCAGCACTGATAGGTGGCACTGATTGGCATTGATAGGTGGCACTGACTGGCACTGTTGGGTGACTGAGACTGAAAGGCAGCTCAGATGGGCACTGATATGTGGCATTGATGTGCACTGGTAGGCACTGATTAGTGGCATTGATATGGCACTGATGGGCACTGGCACGAGGCACTGACACAAGGCACTGATGGACACTGACAGGTGGCACTGCTGGGGCTACACTAATCATCAGGGCACACTGATCATCAGTGCTGTGATGATCAGTGTACATGTCCCCTCCGCGGAAAGCCGATTACCGGCTCTCCTCTCCTCTCGAGCTGTCAGCGTGACAGCTGGAGAGGAGAGAAATGCCGATAACTGGCTTTTCCCTATTTACATGTGATCAGCTGTGATTGGACACAGCTGATCACATGACCGAGCCGACATCTTTGGCTCTTTCTGTGATCGGTGATCCGCTGTGTCCGAGGGACACAGCGCACCGCTGATCACCACACTACGCGCTCCCTGAGCCGCACATGCGCGGTGAGAATGGGAGGACGTCATATGACGTCCTCCCAGAACGAGAGAACCACCTTGCATCCGTCATATTACTATATGGTGGGCGGGAGGTGGTTAAACATACATTTTTTTAATTTATTTTTTTTTTATAAATAACAAACAGGTTCATACTTGGCTGCTCTGTGCAATGGAGGTCCCTGACTGGCACTCCGGGCTCCTCCTCTCTATCCAGTGCCCCCATTCGCTTCGATTGGCTTCCACTTTCTATGGCTTGTGCGTTTTCGCTCCTGAGCCCTGCTGTCTGCGTCCATTGACACAGACAGTGGGACATAGCCCCGCTCTCGCTCCCTCGTCACTGGCTTTGAGTGACACCAAGTCAGTTCCCCGCAGTGTCAAAATGCCCGCCACAATCCCGTAATAAGTCGCTGATCACCACTAAAGTAAAAAAAAAAATCCCAATATATATACCGCCATTTGTAGATGTTATAACTTTCACGTAAACCAATTAATTTACACGTATTGGGATTGTTTTGTAGCAAAGACGTACAAGAATACATTTTTACCTAAATTTAGGACGAAATTTGATTTTTTTTTTTTTTTTTTTTTTACTTTACTGGACATGTTTAATAGCAAAAGGTCAAAAATATTGTCTTTTTTCTCATAATTGTCTTTTTTTTTTTTTTGTATAGCGCAAAAAATAAACACACAGGCGATCAAATACCACCAAAAGAAAGCTCGATTCGTGGGAAAAAAAATGATGTAGACTTAATTTGGGTGCAGCGTTGCATGACCGCGCAATTATCAGTTAAAGTAAAGCAGCGCTGTAACTCAAGAAATGGCCTGGTCAGGAAGGGGGGGAAATCCTCTAGAGGGCAAGGGGTTAGAGAAATGATGAGACCGTTGACTATACTAGACAACAGGTTAACATTGTGTGTGTTTCTTTTATTTTTCAGAGAAGCAGCTGATGCAGTACACAGGAAACCCTCTGCTCTCCCTGTTTGATCTCCCTTCCAGCGACTATGGAGCCGACATGCTAGACCCAGCTAATTTGCTGGCCACGATGGGAGACGATGCATACGTAGGCAGTTCATCAATGCAGAATGACAATGTTCCAGGGTGTAGCTCCAGCAAGGAGCCAGACCTGCTGGTGGAAGATTTTAGTGGCCCTCAGGATCTTTTACCTTTTTTCAGCCTTAGCCCTGTTACCAAACTTATCGATGAAGCCAAAGAAGTCGAGGAATTTTGATTGTGAGGACTGTAGCTGTCCTACCAAGACTCAATTCAGCATGAACTATTCTCACTCGGAGCTTGTATGTAATGCAGTAAGGTTCTGTCATAGGAAACGTAAAGTGTTTTACTCAATTTCTACAGCACTGCTACTTCTTTGAACATTAAAAAGTAACAAAATACCATGATGAAGGCGGAGGAGAACTTCTTTTAGGGCCGGTTCACACTATAGAAATGCAGTCCCGATGCGTTTTTGCATGCACGGTTTTTACGTGTTTTTGGCACGTTCCAGTGCGTTTTTTATGCATTACAGCTAATTTTTTCCCCCTTGCCTTTTATTGAATTGAAATAGGGACATGTGCGGTTTTGGTGCGTTTTGCATTTTACTGCCGTCCTCTGAGTCAACTGTGGGTATAGGATTATAACTTTTTTTTTTATGGTTGAACTGGATGGACTTTTGTCTCTTTTCAGCCAGACTAACTATGTAACTGCATTCCAGTACAGTTCTGTGCAGGAAAAATGCAGCCTGTTCTACTTTTTTTTTTCTGGAACTGGAACGCATTGGAACTGCAGGCACTGATGTGAACTATGACACTGACCACCATATCACCTACTTTCTGTGCATTTTGGATGCAGAAAGAAATCAACTGAAATGCATGTAGTGTGAATTGACCCTTAGGCACCCTTGCTTGCGGTATCATGGTCCCAACCTTGGTGTAAGCCATAGGGAATGTAAACACACCCAAAGGCTTGGGTGCACATGGGCATTTTTATTTGTGTGATTTTAAAAGGCCACGCAATCAGTATAAAAAAAAAAAATCATGTTGATCCTGCCAGGGAAACTTCTGTGCTCCCTCTTTTTGCTGATTGCGCTTTATTATATTGTTTCTATCTCTTTCTGTGGACTACAAAACACCTTCCCTCTATGTCAGGGGTGGGCAACTGTGGCCCTCCAGCTGTTGGTGAACTACAAGTTCCATCATGCCTCTGCCTTTGGGAGTCATGCTTGTAACTGTCAGTTTTGCAGTGCCTCATGGGATTTGTAGTTCTACAACAGCTGGAGGGCCACAGTTGCCCACCCCTGCTCTATGTTATGGAGCTGAGGAGAGGGGAAGGTGTCCTGTCCTAGGATGGCAACGTTACTCCTTTATAAAAACAAGCAATCACTGAGTGGTGTCACTCTGAGAAGTGTTTACCAGGTGAAAATAAAGTAAAATAAAAACTATATAACTGCAATATATTACTTTTTTTGTTCTTTAGATGTAGTTCTCCTTTTAAAGTGTTATTAAACCCTGAGCCCGGGCTCACATATATGCGGTGCGGTATTTCGCACCGCATTCCTCTGCAAATCACATGCGATTTGAGTGTGGTGCGATTGGAGCCATACATTATGTATGGCTCTAATCGTACTGCACCCGCACCAAAAAGGTGCAGGACCCTTTTTAGGGTCCGCACTAGAATCGGATCGCATGGGTATTCACACCTATGTGATCCGACTCTCTACATCGCACCGCGTTTTGCGGACCACGTCCGGGGTGTTGTTAACTTAACATACACACCCGAAGCGGTTTGCAGGAACGGGGTGCGATTCTGATGCGGTGTGGAATTCGTACATAGAACGCTGTGAATTCCGCGCCGCATCAAAGAACCTGGGCTAAAATGTAAAAACATATAGGGGTAGATTTACTACAAATTGGAGCACTCAGCATCTGGTGCAACTGTGCACGGCAGCCAATCAGCTTCTGACTTCAGCTTGTTCAATTAAACTTTGGCAATAAAACCTGGAAGATGATTGGTTTCTAGGGAGAGCTGCACCAGATTTTGCGCTCTCTAGTTTTAGTAAATTACCCCCTCAGTGTTGCAGACTTCAGCTTTTATAAGGTTTGCTATGCAATTCTATTTAAAAACTGAATTCCAGGAATTACACACTATGAGTTAGAGCGTAGTTCCATTCAAAAGTGGAAGGTCTGCTTGTTTGCCTCCTTCCCCCCTCCACTGCAATATAGTTTTTTTTCGGGGGGGGGAGCAGATACTTGGTTTTGACAGGTACCTGCTCCCACTTCTGGCTCCGTTCGCTGCGATGAAATGAGCCAGAAGTTTGGCCCCCCCTCCTTCCCCCCGCAGTCTTCTGGGACACTTCACAGGTCCCAGAAGACTGCCGGACCAATCGTGATGCTCAGCGCGACTTGTACATGTGCAGTGGGCACCCACTGGACATGTGCCCACAGCTGAGATGCTGGCGAGAGAAAAGGGAGAGAAGGGACAGCGCAGTTGAGCACATCCACTGGACCCCAGGACAGGTGAATGTGTGTTTATTAAAAGTCATCAACTACAGTTCTTTTAGTTGTTGACTTAATAAACTCAAAAATAACTGAGCTCCAGTCTCTGACCGTTGTATTGCACTCACAGAAGATGGCTATTGCTGTAATTCCAGGATCTCAGCGTTGATACCTCAGGCCTAAGCATGCTATGCCCACCCTTCCCTCTCTCCTGCCCAATCACAGAAGCCTGTTTATTATGTGCACTTATTCTTCTCTGAATGGGCAGCAGAGGAGAGGGACAGGCATATCTGCTTTGTGTGCCTCTTTTAAGTGTCAGTATATGCTCCAGCAGAGCCATAAAACTGTCAGATATAAATAATAGAGAAAAGTCCAGGAGATGTCATGCTCCTCCTTGGACTTAACTCAAAGTGTGCCAGCATTTTATACAAAGTGGCTGAATTCCTGTAATTCAGCTTTAATTTTCCTAATGACCATGTTTGTGCAGGGATCTGCCTACAAAACAAAAGTATTTTAAAGAAAGGCTTTAAAGCCTGCTGGGGCTTTCATTGCATCCTTTTTATCCTGCCAATGCTAGTTGTCTGTTAGGAAAAAAAATAGCTAGAAATTGTTTGATTATGCTACAGATTGTGCTTCCTTCCATGAAAACTGCTTTTGACACAACTAAAAAATGCCTGTCTGTGCTCAGCTTATGGCAGGTTTCTGTTCTGTACGGAAGCAGTTGTACAATATGTCCATACAGACCATATGTAGTATTGTCTCTCTGACTTGTCACACCTTCCTTTTTTCTCCATTTATGCCAGGGGTCTCCAAATCATGGTCCGCAGGCCAAATCCAGACTGCTACAGTATTGCATCCAACCTGCAGCTATGATTCAGGTCTCCCGCCGCTCCTCTGGTATTTATTTGTTGCTGGGTGGTTTACTTTTTGCGCTAAAAACAAAAAAAAAGCAAAAAATTAAAAAAAAAAAAATTCTTTGTTTCGATTATAAAATTTTGCAACAGTTAATTTTTCTCCTTCACTGATATGCATTAATGAGGCGGCACTGATAGGCAGCACTAATGAGGCGGCACTGATAGGTGGCACTGTTAGGGAGCACTGATAGGCAGCGCTGATGATGGTAACTGATCGTCGGCACTGACGGGTACTGACTGGCGCAACTGCTGGGCACTGACTGGCGGCACTGCTGGATGGTAATGACTGGCGGCACTGCTGGGCTGCACTGGTGGGCACAGGTGGGTGGCACTTATGGGCACAGGTGGGTGGCAGTTATGGGCACATGTGGGT
Source organism: Staurois parvus (assembly GCF_062004578.1). Lineage (NCBI taxonomy): Eukaryota > Metazoa > Chordata > Amphibia > Anura > Ranidae > Staurois > Staurois parvus. The sequence continues at coordinate 184,069 of NW_028317950.1, read as the reverse complement.
GGAACTGGTGGATGGTACTGCTGGGCACCGATTATCAGGGCATTGGTGATCGGTGCCGATCCCTGCTCTGACAACTGCCGGTTCTCGGCAGTACTTTCCTCATGCTCTGACAGCGTGAGGAAAGTGCAGCCGAGAACCGGCAATTGCATTTCCCTGTGATCAGCGTGTCATTGGACACGGCTGATCACGTGGTAAAAGGCCGCTGTGACTGGCCTTTTACCACATCACGTGATCAGCTGTGTCCGTAGGAGAGCGCGTTCTGGGAGGACATCATATGACGGCCTCCCAGAACTGGCCGCCCGCAGTCCAGTCGTCATTTGGCTATCTGCGGTCGGCAACTGGTTAATATACACATTGGGATTTTTTTTTTAGCAAAGACATGGAGTAGAATACATTTTGGCCTACATTTATGCCAAAATTTGATTTTTAAAATTTTTTTTTACTGGATAGGTTTTATAGCAAAAAGTCAAAAATATTGTTTTTTTTTTCTTTTAAATTGTTGGTTTTTTTGTTTATAGCGCAAAAAATTAAAACCACACAGGTGATCAAATACCCCCAAAAAAGAAAGTTCTATTTGTGGGGAAAAAAAGGCCATAAATTTAATTTGGGTCAGTTAAAGTAATGTAGTGCCGTATTGCAAAAAATGGCCTGGTCAGAAAGGGGGGGGGGGGGGGGGGCGGAATCCTCAGGAGGGCCAGTGGTTAAGGAACATAAATGGCCTACTCCTATAGCAAGGGCATTATTCAACTGTAGTCAAAGCTGCACCACTTTCATCTACAGACGTCCCTTAAAGGTATAGGCAACTTTTTGGTAAAGGCAAACTAATGCAGGCCATAGACAGTTCGTTTATCGGCCAAAAAACGAAACATCGGTCGTTCTGTTGCCACCAGTGATTGCGAAATTCGGCCGTTTTTCACAAATTTTCCAGCATGACCGATAAAAGAAATGAAGAGGAACCGGAAAAGTCGGCCGATGACATTGCCCCACTAACGGTGCGAAAAAAATCGGCCGATTAAACAAACCATCTATGGCCTGCATTACTCTTTAAGCCGTTGATTTCACTGTTTTCCAAATCGGTCACATTGAAGGCAAGCCGTGAATGACAATTGTCACCTTGGCTTGTGCTCTCTACCAAACTGTCAAGCCATAAAATGACTGGTGTCATAACTGATCACATGTACAGCACCATGACATCTGCAGATCAAACACAGGCAAAGATGGCAGCTTCCTCGACTGTAAAGGAGGTTTAGTTTCATAGTTTCTCTTAAAAGATTGTTTTTGCAAAATATTATTTCATTTTCTGTAGAATCTATAGGCAAAAAAGGAGTGAATGATGAAAAATGCATTTTCTGTGTGTTTTTAAAAAAGTTGTAAAAATGCAAATAAAAAAAAAAAAATTCTCTAATTGGTCTTGTTTAAAATGACGAAATCAAAGAAAGGTAACAAAACAAATAGAGAAAACATCATAGCTAATTAATGCATTAGCAAAAAATTAATGCATTGTGATGGACACTCCTGTGTAATACAAAGCAATTCCCGGGTGTCGTTTTGTCAGCCAGTAATTGCTAGTAGGTATGGGTTGCACTGAAACCTTTTTTTGTGATCGGTGAGTACATACCAACACTTGTGCTTAAGTACGTGCTGTGCGATTTGAGCCCATACAAAATGAATGAGCTCAAATTGCATTGCAAAGAATCGCATGTGTTTTGAACAGGAATGCAGTACGATTCTTGTCCAAATCACATGCAGTTTCCCTGTGGGTGCGGTGAGATTAGCAGAGCGATTTGAGCCATACAAAATGAATTACGTAAATCTCACTGCACCTGCAGGGAAACCGCCTTTTCAGTTCACATCACGTGCAATTCTTTGCAGTGCGATTTGAGCCCATTCATTTTGTATGGGCTCAAATCGCACCGCAAAGGTATCGGTTTCAGGTATCGGAGCATTTGCATTGGTACCTGTGCAGATGCTTAGTATCGGCACCAATAGCGGTGCAACACTACTAATAGCAGCAGCAGGGAGAGAGGAGCTGGATATAAGAAATGCATCCTACAAACTCTCTTGGTTTTTTTAGGCCCTATCTCTTGCATTCAACATCCTCAGGAGGTTAAGGTCTTTTCCTCCGAACAGATTCCCATAACCTTTTTAATTTTCTACATTTGCATCCATCCTTTTGGGCTACCCACTTCTTACGTCATCGTTGGACATCTTCCTGCCCCCCATAAACCACCCATGCCATTTGTAAACACAATTTCTTCATGGAATGTTCACCATAAGGCTGGTGTAAGAGCTTCACTTGCACTTTTAGTCACTGGTCGTTTGTTTCTTGACTCTTTTTCTGCACTGTGAACAAGGGCTTATTGTTCTGGTGCTAGTCAAAACTTTTGTGGGTTATAGTGATCTAGAACAGTCTTTCTCAACCAGGGTGCCTTGAGGTTTCTTCTGGGGTGCCTTGGCAAAATGTCCAAAAATTGCCCAAAACTTGTATACAAGCCAGCGGGTGGAACAAGCCGGCCTTTTAGTTAAACAAAGCCACAAGTTTCATTGTGCACCATTACGACCTTCTAGCCTCCGGCGTGCTGACAATCAATGGCACCATCAATTGATAAGGAGGATGTCAGCTGCCTGCGCAGCATCCTAGTTTGACCCTCCCCTGCTCCTCCATCAGTGCTGGGGTCACATTAGCTAAGTGATGGATAAAAACTGAGGGAAAAGAGAAACACTGGAATACTAGCCAGTACCAGTGTGCAAAAGTGTATTTGCTTTGTTAGAATAAATCACCTCTAATGTTGGGGGTCCTACATGTGTGGATGTTGCTGTGTTATATAAAACTATTACAATAGTTTTTCATATTTTAGAATGAGGTGCCTCAAGACTGTCTAAAATTATGGACAGTCCCGTCAGAAAAGAACAAAACAGGGCACACGTTCTCCTTGTGCATTACCGCATTAATGTGAAATTTATTTAAAATAGCAAAAACATACTCACAAGCCAAAAAGGTCATAACTGAGACAAGAAGTCAAAGGATGCCAATCGTGGACAGTATGGGTCCTTGCGTAAAGTGCTAATGCGTTTCGGGAGACGAACTCCCTTTCTCAGAGCAATAGATGAAAACATTCTGTATTTAAGACCACTAAGGTAAGGTTGTGGAAAACCGTTTCATGCCACAGGTCATACACCATGGCAAGACTGAGCCCATTATCAAGACACAAGGTAGTTTATACTACATCAGCAAAGTCTCTCCCAGGCAAAGATTTTAAAGTAGACTGGGGTTACAAGATGTGCTGTTCAAGCTCTTTTGCAGAAGCATAAATAAACGGGCAATACTGAGTACCATAGCCGCAGTGGTCAGTCAAGGGAACGCAATGCAGCAGATGAATGACACATCATGCTTTCTTCCCTTTCACATCTGAAGATGCCAGTAGTGCCATCAGCACAGAACTGGTGAAAACTAGTAGCACCCAGGTACACCCATCTACTGTATGGAGAAGTCTGGCCAGAAGTGGTCTTCATGGAAGAATTGCATCCAAAAAGCCATACCTTCAACATGGAAACAAGGCTAAGCAAGTTACCTACAGTATGCATGAAAACATAGGAACTGGGGTGCAGAAAAATGGCAGCAGATGGTCTGGACTGATGAGTCAAAATGTGAAATATTTGGCTGTAGCAGGAGGCAGTTTGAAGCGCCGGAGAGCAGCGCAAAAAGGAGTGTCTGCAGCCGACAGTAAAGCATGGTGGAGGTTCCTGACAAGTTTGGGGTTGCATTTCTTCAAATGGATTACATGAAGGGACAGAAGATGGCAGCCTATATCCACAGAAGATCTGTGGTTAGTTCTCCAAGATGTTTGGAACAACCTTCCTGCCGAGTTCATTCAAAGACTGTGTACCTACCGCCCTGGCCAGAGGTTTTGAGAATGGCACGAATATTTATTTTCACAAAGTCTGCTGCTTGTGTTTTTAGATCTTTAGTCAGCTGATAATATGATATACTGAAGTATGATTACTTTACAAGCATTTCATAAGTGTCAAAGGCTTTTACTGACAAGTACATTCAGTTTTAGCAAAGAGTCAATATTTGCAGTGTTGGGCCTTCTTTTCACACCTGCCTTTTGCACTTTTATATATATATATTTGTGTGTGTGTATATATATATATATATTATATATAAAATCAGTTTTTAGCCTTGAAGGGGGAATTTAGGGGAAAACTTTTTTAAGAACTGTCGCAATTTAAATGATGAATTTGGTTCACTACAGCAAAACACAAACCAGCAAATGCATTTTGGGGGTCAAATTCCCCCCAAAATGCATCGGCTGGTTTGTGTTTTGCTGTTGTGAACCGAATTCGTCATTTAACTTGCGAGGGTTCTTAAAAAAGTTAACACACTTTTTTAACACATGCGCACACATACATATGTATATATGCAGAAATATAACAGTGTAGTCTAATAGGGCCCACATTTAGACGAGGTGCACTCATTAATGTAAAAGACATGGTTAAAAATGCTCTCTACCCTTTTTCTGCAATGAAAGTGCGTGTGGGAACACTGTTGCTGAGGGTGTGGATGTTACCCAGGTCTGCCAGCACAGGGCACTGCAGTGTAAGGGAAGGAAGCGGAAAGAGAAAAATACATTTCCAGCCAAAGCTCCATCAGTAGTTATAACATTGACATGTTTATAAACAAACAAAAAAGGCATGAAAATTCACTTGGGGTTTTAAAACTAAATCACCAGGGATAGACTAAAACATTTAATGTGAAAATGACTTAATGTAGCTTAACGTGTAATAAACTGCCTAAATCTCAATCAATTGACTTGAAACTTTGCACAGCCCAAGTTCTTAACATCCCAAACATGCCCTAGAAGTTTCCTAGATTTCAGCCTTCCACAAAGAAAATGGGGGACATTAAGCTTGTTTTTTAGAAAGCTTAATGTAGCTTAACTTACACATAAGAGCTTAGATGTTGACCAATTTCCCCCAAACTTCACACATTAGAAGACTCTATCAATGGCAACATATTCTGAAAATCTCAGATCATTTGGTAAATCACACCAAAAGTTATTCACATTAAACTATATTTTACAGTGCTAAAACATTTAATGTGAACAGCTTAATGGAAAAAGAGCCTAACATACCATAATGTGCCTAAATCTCAATCAATTGACTTGAAACTTTGCACAGCCCAAGTTCTCCACATCCCAAACATGTCCTAGAAGTTTCATAGATTTCAGCCTTCCACAAAGAAAATGGGGGACATTAAGCTTGTTTTTTAGGGGGCTTAATGTGGTTTAACGTACAAAAAAGAGGTTAGATATTTACCAATCTCCCCCAAACTTCACACAATACAAGAATCTACATCACGGGTACTGAATTAAAATTCACGGAGGTCCAGTTTTTAATACTTTCTTTCTGCAGAGGTCTGAATCTCATTTTTCTTCTATGACTCAGGTCTTTAACGTCACAGCCCCTTTTCAATTAATGTCCTCAGTCCCCCTTTTCCAGTCACACTCCTCTTTACATCACAACCCCCTTTCACATCAGAGCCCCCAACATTATAGCCACGCTTACATCACATCCCCCTTGCAATCATAGACCCCTCCCTCACATCACAGTCCCCTTTGCAATCACAACCCCCCACATCACAGCTCACCCCCTCTTGACATCACAGCCCTCCTCACATCACAAACCCTTCATATCACAGCCCCCCTTTCACATTACAGCCCCCCATATCACATCACAGCCCACCCATAATACAGCTCCCCCATCTTACATCACAGCCCACCATATCACAGCTCCACATCTCACATCAAAGCTCCCCCTTCTCATATCACAGCCCGGCATAGCACAGCTCCCCCTCCCGCATCACAGCTTCCCCTTATCACATCACAGCCCCCCATACCACAGCTTCTCCCTCTCACATTATTGGCCCCCTCTCACAAACCTTCATATTACAGCACCCCCCCATTCTCATCACGGCTCCCCATTCTCACATCACAGCCCCCTATATCACATCACAGCCCCCATATCACAGATTCTTCCTATCACATCACAGCTCCCCAAGTATTACAATTCCCCTCTGTCACAGCCACTCAAATCAGAGCGCACCCCTCACAGCTCCCCCCCCCCTCACTTCACAGCCCCCCATATCACAGCTCCCTCTCTGACATCACAGCCCCCCCATAATCTTCCCCTAGCTTAACTCAGTGTTGTGGAGGGCATGGAGAGTGGCAGGGTAGACTCCTCTTTTGGGTGCGCACACCTGCTGCTGCCACTAGGCTCCTTGCCTCCCGCCCTCCTCCTTACTGTGGGTTCAGTGGTGGACGAGTGCATTGGGAGGAAGAGGTTGGACATACTCCTGTAGACCTTACTTTCCTCCAACCCACTCTGCTGTGACTTCAACAGCGGTGACAGGTGAGTGAATGTGGGGGGGAGGGGATTCGGTTTCTCCTTGCTGTGGGTTCAGTGGCGACAAGTGTATTCAGGGGGAGGGCAACTGCTGCTTCCCTGTAGACCTTCCATTCTTTCCACCTGCTCTGCTGCGGTGGCCGGGTGCATGTGGGGGGTCCAGGTCCCCGTCCATCTTGCGATTTCTCCCACCCTCTGCAGGACAGTAATCCTTAACATTCTGCAGTGGTGGGAGGAAAGGAGTCCTCTCAGGCTGCTGGGTGGTGCGGCCGAGGTTCGGACTGAACTATCACTATCACTTGGTCTGTGTACGGACCACAGTCCACCATTTAGTGAAGCCTACTCTACATGTACCAACAAATTGTGAAAATTTCAGGTTGTTTCATAAAACATGCCAAAAGTTATTCAGAGAGGGAGAGAGAGAAAGAGGGAGAGAGAAAGAAGGGGGGGGGGACGAGACTCTCAATGCCACTACATATAAAGGCTTGACTGGCTCCAATTGCTCAGCTCACAGCCCAAGGAGACGAAGCAAAGTGATCACTAAAGCCTGTCAGCCTTTCCCGTACTCTGTTGTCAGTAAAGGCGGAGAAGGGCTGTTGGTGCAGAACAGCAGCGGAGGCAGAATTTTCATGGAGGATATTGCAGGTCTGCCAGTGTAGAATGTTTGCTCTGCTCAGGCTGCCCCCCATCTCTAGTTGCACTCTTGTTCCTCCAGCACAGAATGCCATCCTCTGTCTCTCTCTTCCTGGCTCCCCTAATCACTCACAGCTGTCAGACTCTTCCATAGTCATGGTAAGCAGGGCGGACAATGGAGGAGGTGGAGCAGCTCAGTAGAATAAAGATGGAGCCTCCTGGCTGTGAATTCTGTGGCTTTGCATATACATCACTGGTTGCTAGATACCAGGTGGTCCTAGCAACCAGTGATTTCACTGGGGGACATTGGGCAGCGGCTACCAGAACCGGAAAGCTGGTCTTCCGAAAGCTGGTCTTCGGATGGTACAGCAAACAGAGGATTCTGAGCCAGCTGTGATGCTACCCCAATGTGCAGGCAGCATGGGTTACAGACTCCCTTGGATGCAGCCTTTCAGAGCAGCCCAGGTGAGCTGTCATTCCTAGGACACCACCTCCATGGACGGTACAGACCGGCAGTCTGTGTATCCTGGTCCGCCCACTGCAACAAGCAGGGATGGAAATACATTCCAGCTTGCTGGAGAACAGAACTACAGATGGGACGTACCAAGACCGGTGTCTGTGGGAATAGGAGGCATAGCAGTGATCGGTCTTACTAGAAGGAAACCAATGGGAATTAAGGGTTTGATTTAAAAATACCCAGGCTATTTCAGAACAACTACTCAGATAACAAGAATATGGATTACATATTGAGGGAAGACAGGAGATAAGCAACAAGAACATGTAAAAACTTTTTGCCCAGAGTTCTCCTTTAAATGTTAATAATCTTTAGTCTGTTTTACCAAACAACCTGAGATTTTTATAATATGTTGGCATAGAGTCTTCTATTGTATACATTTTGAGGAAATTGGATAACATCCAAGCTCTCTTTTGTACTTTAAGCCACAATTAGTTCCCCTAAAAATAAGTACAGCACCCCCCTGACCCCCAGAGGCGTAGCGTGGACCCTTAAAGGCAGGGAAGGCTGACATTTTGTTTTCGGGCAGATCCTAGGCCAGTGAAGGGATGTGCGATCAAAGAAAAGTTGGGTGCCAGTCAGTTTAAGTACATCTTTGAATTCTTTATTGGGGAACTTCATAACTGGGAGATAGGACGTAGGGTTTAGAACATTCATGTCAAAACTACATTAGAAAAGAACTCCAGACTCACCAGACCCTTTCAGTATTTCACAGTGCAGAATCAATAGGAGCACAAGCACTGGTTATTAGAGGAACAGCTAAATATGGATAGTCATGTGATCTTCAATAGGTCAGACAGACTTGCCCCTTAGGTACATTCTAGTACCAGGTACCTCCAGTAGCCATCCAGCTTCTCTCATTCTCCTCAATCAGCATGTGAGGCCCCTTCTAGGCTTGAGGCCTAGTCAAACCTTTCCTGCACTTAAGCATTACCTCCCCAGGCCAAGCCTGGAGGTAGACTGTACTAAGATTGAGCACATAGCAATTCTCATGAATATATACAGTGGATATAAAAAAGTCGACCTACCTCCAAAAAAGTCAGGTTTCTGTGATGTAAGAAAATGAGACAAATAAAAATAATTTCTGAAAAATGTCCACCTTTAATGTGACCTATAAACTGTACAACTCAGTTGAAAAACATACTGAAATATTTTTGGTGGAGGGAAGTAAAAATAAAAGACTAAAATAATATGGTTGCATAAGTGTGCACACCCTTAAACTAATACTTTGTTGAAGCACTTTTCATGTTATTACAGCACTCAGTCGTCTCCTTCCTCCCCAGTGCCATTAGTACATTGTCAGTGGATTTTTTTTTTCACTGATCACTGTATTGGTGTCACTGGGGATGTCCGTGACCCCAAGTCAGTTCCCCCCCAGTGTCAAAATGTCCACCGCAGTACCGCAGTCCTGCCATAAGTCGCTGATCGCCGCCATATGTCGTTGATCGCCGCCATTATTAGTATAAAAAAAATTAAAAATCCCAGCATCTTTCCCGCCATTTGTAAACGCTATAACTTTCATGTAAACCAATTACTTTACACGTATTGGGATTTTGTTTTAGCAAAGACATGTCGCAGAATGCATTTTGGATGAAATTTTTGTGACAAAATTTGATTTTTTAATTTTTTTTACTGGACATGTTTTATAGCAAAAAGTCCAAAATATAGTTTTTTTTTATCAAAATTGTCAGCCTTTTTTTTTATAGCGCAAAAAATTTAAAACGCACAGGCGATCAAATACCACTGAAAGAAAGCTCAATTTGTGGGAAAAAAGGATGTAAATTTAATTTGGGTGCAGTGTTGCATGACCGCAAAATTGTAAGTTAAAGTAACGCAGCGCTGTAACACAAACCTCTTCTGTAACCGCTTCCTGACCACCCTACAGCAGAAATACTGCTACAGGGCGGCATGGGTACGCAAAATCACATATATATACGTGATTTGCGCTCCCGTGGTTTTCACACCCCTCCCAGATAGCGTCAGATTGCCCGTCAGTACACCAGTCATCACATTTAACCCCTTGATTGCCAGGAGCACGCTCATGTACAATAAACCTCCATTGCTAGTATAGTGTCTGAACGGGTCAATATCTTTGATCAGATCAGCACTATACCAGCGTTCACATTAGTATAGCGTCCCCAAAAATGCAGCGTTAGCGGGATCAGCCCTGGCACCTGCCAACACCTGCGTTTAGCCCCTACGCTTACCCCCCCCTTCTCCCCCACCAAGTGCAGAGTCAGTAGGTCACTGTCACTTGATACAGTGCACACAAAACCGCAGTGTTCGCAGAATCAGGCCTGATCTCTGTTAGCACTTGCCGGTAAATTTTGATGATTCTCATATGCAGCAGAGTGCCAGTACTAGTGCCCCTCTACCTTTTGGTGAACTGGCAAGTACGAGCGGTCTAGTACATCCTGGTCTTTCACATACCTCCTTGATTTTTGGAGCTGTTTTTCACGGAATATCTGTATGCGTTGATTGTGGATGGAAGCAGTTTATATGCACAACAATTTATTGCCGCCAACCCGAATTCAAACCTTGCCAGACCAGTCGCATGGAAACTCATTACGGTTTTCAAATTTAAATTTTTTTGGAGCCTAACCCTCAACATGGGCATTACTAAAAGAAATGAATTGCGGTTGTGTTGGTCCGCAGACCCGATTCATCATATGCCGTGTTCTCTGCTGCCATGGCCAGGCATAGATATAAGAGTATAATGTGTTTTATGCATTTCAACGACAATACACTCTGTCATCCTCGGGGTAACCCTGAATTTTACCGGCTCCACAAAATTCAGCCCCTCGCAAATCACCTTAACCTAAAATTTGCAGATGTCTATACTCCCCAGCAAAACATCTGCGTTGAGGAGTCACTCATTCATTTTTCTGGCCGCCTTGCATTCAAACAATTTCTCCCCTGCAAGCGTGCCAGATATGGGGTCAAGATGTAGAAGACCTGTGAGAGGACAACAGGCTATACTTATAAGTTTCGGATTTACGAGGGAAAAGATAGTCACGTGGAGCCTGCCCGGATGGCCAGACTACATGGGGAGCAGTGGCAAGATAGTTTGGGACTTGGTGTCATCCTTTTTTCCATATGGGGTACCACTTATACGTGGACAATTTTTATTCAGGCGTGCCACTATTTACACATTTGTACAATCTTGGAACTGGCGTATGTGTTACTGTGTGACCTAATGTGTGCCCACCATTAGAAGTGGGTGGATGCAGGGAGGTATATTCTAATAGTGGGCATACCACACACTTTTTCTGGCAGAGATTTCTTCTAATTTGTTTATTCATTCCACGGGCTGCAAACAAAAAAAAAAATAAAAAGAACATAGCATATACAGTTGCAAGAAAAAGTATGTGAACCCCTTGGGATTACGTGGAGTTTTGCATGAATTGGGCATAAAATGTGCTCTGAACATCATCTAAGTCACAACAATAGAACACAGTCTGCTGAACATAATACTACACAAACATTAGATATTGCCATGGTTTAATTGCACATAACATGTAAACATTCACAGTGCAGGGAGGAAAATGTATGTGAACCTTTGGACTTAATAACTGGTTGACCCTCCTTTGGCAGCAATAACCTCAACCAAACGTTTCCTGTAGTTGCAGATCAGACCTGCACAACAATCTGGAGTAATTTTAGACCACTCCTCTTCACAAAACTGTTTCAGTGTAGCAATATTCTTGGGATGTCTGGTGTGAATCGCTCTCTTAAGGTCACGCCACAGCATTTCAATCTGGTTGAGGTCAGGACTCTGACTGGGCCACTCCAGTTTTGTTGGATTACTTGTATGCTTTGGGTCATTGTCCTGTTGCATCACCCATCCTCTGCGGAGCTTCAGTTGGCAGACAGATGGTCGTACGTTTTCCTGCAAAATGTCTTGATAAACTCTGGAATTCATTTTCCCATCAATGACAACAATCCGTCCAGGCCCTGAGGCAGCAAAGCAGCCCCAAACCATGATGCTCCCTCCGCCATGTTTTACAGCGGGGATGAGATTTTGATGTTGGTGCGCTGTGCCTTTTTTTCTCCACACATAGTGTTGTGTGTTCTTCCCAAAAATTCAATCTTGGTTTCATCTGTCCACAGTATATTTTGCCAGTAGTGCTGTGGAACATCCAGGTGCTCTTTTTCAAACTTCAAATATTCTGCAATATTCTTTTTGGACAGCAATGGCTTCCTCCGTGGTTTCCTCCCATGTACTCCATTCTTGTTTAATGTTTTCCTTATTGTAGATGTGTCAACAAAAATGTTAGCATGTGCCAGAGATTTCTGTAGGTCTTTAGCTGACACTCTGGGATTCTTCTTTACCTCATGCAGCATTCTGCGCTGTGCTCTTGCAGTCATTTTTACAGGATGACCACGCCTAGGAAGAGTAGCAACAGTGCTAAACTTTCTCCATTTGTAGACAGTCTGTCTTACCGTGGACACATGAACATCAAGGCTTTTGGAGATACTTTTGTAACCCTTTCCAGCTTCATGCAAGTCAACAATTCTTGCTCGTAGGTCTTCTGAGAGCTCTTTTCTGCGAGGCATGGTTCACATCAGACAGTGCTTCTTGAAACCAGTAAACCCAAAACAGGTGTGTGTTTTTTAAGGGCAGGACAGCTGTCAGCAACACATCCAATATCATCACACTGATTGGAGTCAAGGTTGGCTCACTCCTGGCTCCAATTAGCTCTGGGAGAAGTCATTAAGCTAGGGCCTCACATACTTTTTCCTCCCTGCACTGTGAATGTTTACATGTTATGTGCAATTAAACCATGGCAACATCTAATGTTTGTGTAGTATTATGTTCAGCAGACTGTGTTCTTCTATTGTTGTGACTTAGATGACGTTCAGAGCACATTTTATGCCCAATTCATGCAAAACTCCACGTAATCCCAAGGGGTTCACATACTTTTTCTTGCAACTGTATAACCAACAAGGACCAGTGATGTACTGGTACATCACTGGATTTGAATGGTTATACCAGGATGATGCCTACAGCTGCAGGCTTCATCCTGGTATCTTTTTTTTCAGCCGGTGATCGGCTTTCATGTAAAAGCAATCCTAGTGTCTAATTAGCTGCAAGATTGCTTTTACAAGCAGTGGGAGATGATGTCCCCCCTCCCCCGCTGCCTTCCACGGCCTTCTCGGGCAGTCCCGTGCCATCAGGGGAACCTGAGAATGCAGCCGGTGTTTCTGCCAGCTGACCATAGAGCTGATTGGAGACCAGAATGGTGCCAATCATCTCTATAATGTAAGAATTCGGAAGCTACAAGCATTTCATCACTTCAGTTTCGCAGGATATAAACAGCGCCATTTGTAAATTGGGAAAGCATCTGATCACACCGATTTTGGTTTGATTAGATAATGTAAGGGCAGAGGAGATATCTAGAGCCTGATAGACCCCAGATTTCTCAAAAAAGAATATGACAATGCCCATTGAAGTTATAGCATTAAAAGTGATAAAAAAAAAATAAATGAAAGGTAAAATGTAAAAATAATAAAAAAAAAATCAAAATAAAAAAAACAAAAACAAAAAAAAACAAAATTGCCCCTCCCATGCGCGCACACCTGTGTGCGCAAGCCTTGACCCTGTGCTGCTATGTAAACAGCGTTTGCACCATGCATGTGAGGTATTGCCGTGAATGTCAGATCAAGGGCAGTAATTCTAACACTAGACCTCCTCTGTAAATCTAAAATGGTAGCTTTTAAAGGCTTTTAAAGCGCTGCCTATGGATATTAAAAATGTTTGCAGTTTGTCACCATTGCACGGGGCATGCGCAGTTTTAAAGCATGTCATGTTTGGTATCTATTTACTCGGCATACCATTATCTTTTATAGTTTACCAAATAATTGGCCAATATATTGTGTTTTTGTGCATTAAAAGTAAAAAAAGTGTTTTTTTTTTTTTTTAAATTGCTTTTGAAAAATCGCTGCTCGAGTACTATGTGCCATAAAAAATTGTAGTACCCACCATTTTATTCACTAGGGCAGTGGTCGGCAAGCCGCGGCTCGCGAGCCACATGCGGCTCTTTACACGCTTTAATGCGGCTCTTGAGTGCCGGGCGCCCGCTCCCCTCCCTCCTCTCGGGCGGCAGGGACTCTGCAGCGTGATCAAAAAAAAAACAGCCAGGGCAGCGCGCTCAAATGCAATGATTGGCCAGTCTCGCTGCTACTCACATCCTGATAGCCAGTGATTGGCTGTCAGGATGTGTGTAGGCGGGGCAGCGTGACGAACGTGAGAGGAGCTAGGCTCCTCTCACAGTCCGCCCTGAAGACCGGAACGGCGCGGGAACACAGCGAGAGGAACGTGCGGAGCAAAGGTAAGTGAATTGACACAGGGGGGACTTGGCTTACTACTTGCTACTTACTTACTACTACTATATGAGGGATGAATTAAAATGGGGGATGAATTAATATGGGGGATGAATTACTATAGGGGGGATGAGTTACTATGGGGGATGTATTACTATATGGGGGATGTATTACTATATGGGGGATGAATTACTATGGGGGATTAATTACTATATGGGGGATGAATTACTATGGGGGATGAATTACTATGGGGGATGAATTACTATATGGGGGATGAATTACTATGGGGGATGAATTACTATGGGGGATGAATTAGTATATGGGGGATGAATTACTATGGGGGTTTAATTACTATATGGGGGATGAATTACTATGGGGAATGAATTACTATGGGGGATGAATTACTATATTGGGGATTAATTACTATGGGGGATGAATTACTATATGGGGGATGAATTACTATGGGGGATGAATTACTATATGGGGGGTGAATTACTATATGGGGGATGAATTACTATATGGGGGATGAATTACTATATGGGGGATGAATTACTATAGGGGATGAATTACTATATGGGGGATGAATAACTATATGGGGGATGAATAACTATATGGGGGATGAATTACTATATGGGGGATGAATTACTATGTGGGATGAATTACTATAAAAACTTATTGAAACTAAAAACAGTGTACCATCCTATGTATTTTCAGTTTTAAAAATGTGGCTCTCAAAATAAATTTCAATCGTGGTTTTGGCAAGATTTGGCTCAGTTGAAAAAAAAGGTTGCCCACCACTGCACTAGGGTGTCTGCTTTAAAAAAAATATATAATGTTTTGGGGTTTAAATTAATTTCCTAGCAAAAAATACTGATTTGTTTAATGTGAACAAAAAGGCTTGGTCTTCAGGTGGTTAGAAGAGTGAATGATGTGTGGCATAAACTTCTAATGCTGGGCATAAAACGCCCCCACCCCCCAAAACGACCCCTTTTTGGAAAGTAGTCACCCCAAACTATTTGCTGAGAGGAATGTTGAATCAATAGAAGAATTTATTTTTTTACCACAAGTTTTTGGAAAAAAATAAATGACAAAAATATATTTTTTTTTTTTTTTTTTTTTACACAAATTTGTCACTTAAATGATTTACTGCTCACACATGCCATGGGTATATGTGGAATTACTCCCCAAAATACATTTTGCTACTTCTCCCAAGTATGGGGGTACCACATGTGAGAGACTTTTTGGCAGTCTAGCCAAGTACAGGACCCCAAAATCCAGTAAGCACCTTCAGGCTTTTAAAGGGCTTTATTTCCTCATTACACTTCCAGACTACCTATCACAGTTTCGGAGGCCCTGAAATGCCAGGATAGCACCTAACCCCCCCAAATTACCCCTTTTTGGAAAGTAGACGCCCCAAGGAATTTCATAAAAAGCACGGTAAGTATTTGCAGATCTCATTTGTTGCCACAAGTTTTTGGAAAATTAAGAAAAAAAACAAAAACATATTTTTTCAATTTTTTTTATATTTTAAAACCTTGTGAGAAAAAATGAGATGTGCAAAATACTTACCATGCCTCTTTTTAAATTCCTTGGGGTGTCTTCTTGCCAGAAAGGGGTCATTTGGGGGGGTTTGGGGCTATCCTGGCATGTCAGGGCCTTCGAAACTGTGATAGGTAGTGAGGAAGTGTAATGAGGAAGTTACGCACCTTCAGGCTTTCAAAGTGGTCATTGGATTTCAGGCTCCTGTATGTGGCTAGGCTCCCAAAAAGTCTCACACATGTGGTATCCCCATACTCAGTAGAAGTAGCAAAATGTATTTTGGGGTGTAATTCCACAGATACCCATGGCTTTGTGCGAGAAATAATTCATTTAAATGACAACTTTGTGTAAAAAAAACAAAAAACAAAAGTGTTTGTCATTTTCCAGAAACTTGTGGAAAAAAAATAAATCTTCCATGGACTCAATATGCCTCTCCGCAGATAGCTTAGGGTGTCTAATTTCCGAAAAGGGGTCATTTGAGGGTGTTTGTACTATCCTGGTATTTTAGCACCTCAAGAAATGTGATGGGCAGTCAGAAAGTAAAAGCTATGTAAATTCCATTATTATTAGACGCTATAACTTTCACAAAAAGCAATCAATATACACTTATTGGGATTGTTTTAACCAAAAACATGTAGCAAAATACATTTTGGCCTAAATTTATGACGAAATTTTATTTTTTTTAGATATTTTTTATGACCAAAATGAGAAAATATTGTTTTTTTCACAAAATTTTTTTTTTTCTTTAAAATTTTTCTGGTTATAGCGCCAAAAATAAAAAGTGCACAGGTGATCAAATACCACCAAAAGAAAGCTCTATTTGTGTTTAAAAAAAGGACATAAATTTCATTTATCTACCGTTGCATGACCACGCAATTGTCCGTTAAACTAGCGCAGTGCTGTATAGCAAAAAAATGGCGTAAATTGCAGTATCTATACCATAGTTTGTAGACGCTATAACTTTCACACAAAGCAATCAATATACACTTATTGGGATTTTTTTTACCAAAAACATGTAGCAGAATACATTTTGGCCTAAATTTATAACTAACTTTGAGTTTACTATATATTTTTTATAGCTGAAAGTAAAAAATATCGTTTTTCTTCAAAATATTTGGTCTTTTTTTGTGTATAGCGTGAAAAATAAAAAGCGCACAGGTGATCAAACACCACCAAAAGAAAGCTCTGTGTGAAAAAAAGGACGTAAATTTCGTTTAGGTGCAGCATTGCATGACCGCGCAATTATCAGTTGAATTAGTGCAGCGCCGAGTAGCAAAAAGAGGCCTGGTCATTAAGGGGGGTAAATCTTCAGGAGCTCAAGTGGTTAATCGTCTTCTGGTGAAGCCATTCCTTTGTGGATTTGGATGTATGCTTTGGGTCGTTGTCATGCTGAAAGATGAAGTTCCTCTTCATGTTCAGCTTTCTAGCAGAAGCCAGAAGGTTTTGTGCTGATATTGACTGGTATTTGGAACTTGGAAGAAACCACTTCCTAAGCATGCACCACAAGTCAAGACTTCCCCAGTGATTAGCTGGTGAGCTACAAACACACACTCATAATATTCCCCCATTGGCTGTCCCACGCTACGGCCACTACACAATGTGGTAGGTGTAGCTGGCCAGCTGGGACCAGTCCTGGGTTGCTAATGTGGTTCACGTGTATGTGTATACCGAACCTGCCAGTGACCTCAGTACAGTGTATATGTGCATATGTTGGGGCCAGAAGCAGAGTCATTGCTGTAATTTATGTATTGGAATGTTATATGGCATTTGTATGTTCATTGTGTTAGCAGAAGCAGAAAAGGAAAATATGCCTTTAAGAGTTAGTATATAGGTGAGCCAATCACAGCCAGCCTCACACTGTACAGAGCCTTAACCAATCCCAGCCAGTTTCACATTTGCGCCTGTGTAAAACTCCCTGCTAGAATTTTCTAGGGACACTTGCTCATCAGACAGAAGAGGAAACAGACAAAGTTTTAGTCAGAGAAGCTTTATGGAAGCAGAGAAGGCCAAATAGGTATTTAATGCACTTATGTGTTCCTCTATTGTTTAGCAGTGCAAGTAGATCTGTATGTAAAAACTGTTGTGTGTGTTTACTTGTAGTTCCACCGAATCTACCGAGATAAGCTATCGAATCAACCCAGTGTAAAGTAAATACAAATCAAGTCACTGTAGAGTAACCGAAATATACAGAACGAATTAAGTTATTGATATAATCCACCAAATTAACCACTGTAATATGAAAGAAATAAGCTACTGTATGATAAATGAAACAAGCCATTGTTAGCTGTTATATGAAGAAGATTGAAGTTATTAAAGAAGGTAACTAAAGTATTCGGTGTGCTCTTTAAACCTACTGCATCCATAGAGCAGCATTGGAGGAATTACAGAGTAAAGTCAGTCTAATCAAACAAAGAAACAACAATTGCATAATTTTTCTGATGTCACAGCGCACAAGACACTACAAGTGCTGCGCCTGCCACAGTAGGGTCTAGACAAGCTTAACCTCCCTGGCGGTATGATTATTTCCGATGTTTGGTGCTGAAAGCGGTACCATTTTTTTGCATGGAAATATGTAGTTTTTTATTGTAGGCTGTAATTTTTAGGAATAACTCACTGAAATCTGTCCGAACAAGAGTCTAGTAAACATTCCGGATATGATAAAGCTTGAAACACGAAATCATAAATTATAATTTAATAATCATAAAAAATAATAATATAATAATAAATTTAATTCAATAATATAATCAAACCAAAAACACTGAAATTTGAAATGGAGAGGCAAATTCGCACATCGCTGAGCAAAGTCGCAAAATTGTTTTCAGTGTCTGATGACGAATTTCCCCACGAATCATTATCACTCAATTCTGCAAGTGGTTCTAATTTACTATCGCTGTTCTCTAGCTGGTCTAAAACCGCTTTTGACATAAAGGGGCGCTTTTTGGACGCCATGGACTTTTCTAAGTTTCCAGGCAGAAAGAACAGTCAAAATGTAGGCAGGGCACAGGACAAAGCACTACAGTCAAAATATATGTGAAATGCATTGAAACAGCAATGTTTTACTATATAATTATAATTTTTAAAAAAATTAAATTTTTTAAAAATTTCAAATTTGCCGCCGACGTCACAGGGACCGGAACACGGAAGCCGGATGCCGGAATCGGCCGGAGGAGATGGCTGGGGACGCTGCAGGGGACACATCGCGGGAGCGAAGGACAAGGTAAGCGCTGCAGGGACTCCCTGAGCAACGCCGCATGGTAAGCCCGAGTGTAGCTCGGGGTTACCGCTCTTGGTACTGACATTTTACCCCGAGCTACACTCGGGAATACCGCCAGGGAGGTTAATGTCACTCACTTGCTTTGTGGGAGATCAAAACCCATGAAACTTCTAAGACATGTTTGGTAAGTTGAGAGCTTGGACTGTGCAAACTTTCAAGTCAATTGATTGAGATTTAGGCACATTATGGTACATTAAGCTCTTTTTACATTAAGCTGTTCACATTAAATGTTTTAGCACTTGGAAATATAGCTTAATGTGAATAACTTTTGGTGTGATTTACTAAATGATCTAAAATTTTCAGAATATGTTGCCATAGATAAAGTCTTCTATTGTATGAAGTTTGTGGGAGATTGGTAAACATCTAAGCTCTTTTTTGTACGTTAAGCCACATTAAACCCCCTAAAAAACAAGCTTAATGTCCCCCATTTTCTTTGTGAAAGTCCAAAATCTATGAACCTTCTAGGACATGTTTGGGATGTTGAGAACTTAGGCTGTGCAAAGTTTCAAGTCAATTGATTGAGATTTAGGCACATTATGGTACATTAAGCTCTTTTTACATTAAGCTGTTCACAATAAATGTTTTAGCACTGTAAAATTTAGCTTAATGTGAATAACTTAATGTCCTCCATTTTCTTTGTGGAAGGCTGAAATTTATGAAACCTCTAGGACAGCAATGGGCAAACTACGGCCCGGCGGACCTTTTAATCCGGCCCGCGGGTGTGGCTGTCAGGATGTGTGTAGGCGGGGCAGCGTGACGAACGTGAGGGGAGGGGAGCTAGGCTCCTCTCACAGTCCGCCCTGAAGACCGGAACGGCGCGGGAACATGGCGAGAGGAACGCGCGGAGCAAAGGTAAGTGAATTGACACAGGGGGGACTTGGGGATTTAATATGGGGGATGAATTAATATGGGGAATGAATTACTTTAAGGGGGATGAATTACTATATGGGGGATGAATTAATATGGGGAATGAATTACTATAGGGGGGATGAATTACTATATGGGGGATGAATTACTATATGGGGGATGAATTACTATAGGGGGGATGAATTACTATAGGAGGGATGAATTACTATGTGGGGGATGAATTACTATGTGGGGGATGAATTACTATGGGGGATGAATTACTATATGGGGGATGAATTACTATATGGGGGATGAATTACTATATGGGGGATGAATTACTATGGGGGATGAATTACTATGGGGGAATATTACTATACTTACTATGGATGACACATACACATCATTCATCTACTCTTGGTCCGGCCCCCGGGTCCAATATATGAACCCATTGCGGCCCTCAAGTCAAAAAGTTTGCCCACCCCTGCTCTAGGACATGTTTGGGATGTTGAGAACTTGGGCTGTGCAAAGTTTTAATCAATTGATTGAGATTTAGGCAGTTTATTACACGTTATGCTACATTAAGCTACACTCCCTCGGCCTCAGAGATTCTGCTCTCTCCTGGCTCTCATCCTACCTGTCACAACGCTCTTTCAGCGTTACCTATAATGCTACCACCTCCCCCTCACTTCCCCGCTCTGTTGGGGTCCCTCAAGGCTCTGTCCTTGGGGCCCTTCTCTTCTCCATCTACACCTCCTACCTTGGCCAACTCATACACTCTCACGGCTTCAACTACCACCTATATGCCGACAACACACAAATCTATCTCTCAACCCCCCACCTCACCCCCTCGGTCTCCGTCCAAATCACACACCTACTGAGTGACATATCAGACTGGATGTCGCTCCACTTCCTTAAATTGAACCTCTCCAAAACCGAGTTTCTTGTCTTCCCCCCAGCCCCGACACCACCCCCCAATGACTTCTCCATCACGTCCAACAACGCCACCATCAAACCCGCCCCGCAGGCCAGAGTACTTGGTGTCATTCTGGACTCCAACCTATCCTTCCAGCCCCAAGTCCAATCTTTAACAAACTCAAGCAGACTCCCCCTTTGCAATATCGCCAAAATCCACACGTTCCTAACCCCAGAAACCACTAAACAGCTCATCCACTCGCTCATCATATCACGATTCGATTACTGCAACTCCCTCCTTACTGCCCTGCCTTGCCGCTCGCTATCCCCGCTTCAGTCGATCCTGAATATGGCTGCCAGACTCATTCACCTTTCCAACCGCTCCGTTTCCGCCACCCCCCTCTGCCAATCCCTCCACTGGCTTCCGATTTCGCAACAGATCAAATTCAAAATTCTAACACTGATGTACAAAGCCGTCCACCATACTGCCCCGAACTACATCACTGACCTAATATCCAAGTACCACCCAGAACGCACACTCCGCTCCTCACAAGACCTCCTTCTCTCTAGTTCCCTGGTCTCCTCCTCCCATGCCCGCCTCCAGGACTTCTCCAGGGTGTCACCCATCCTCTGGAACTTCGTGCCCCAACCCATCAGATTATCACCTACTCTCCTCTCCTTTAGGCGCACCCTGAAAAGCCATCTCTTCAGGGAAGCCTACCCCGGCCCCTGCTAACTTGCCGACGTCCTCCACTCTTCCTACCACTCCATCCCCCACAGCTTTCTCCTCCTGTACCACTATCCCCTCCCTCCTAGATTGTAAGCTCGAAAGAGCAGGGCCCTCAATCCCCTCATGTTTTGCATTGTATTGGTATTGTTCTGTCACATGTTCTGTCCCCCTTTGTAATGTACAGCGCTGAGTGAACTATTGGCGCTTTATAAATACTGTATAATAATAATTAAGCCATTTTCACATTAAATGTTTTAGTCTGTCCCAATCACCAGCTTTTAACTTGCCATCTGTCTGCTGTAGGTGGTAAATGAACCTAAGGCAGGAGGACTTTCAATTTGTTGCCTGGGCCTGGCTGGTTGTTCTAAGTGCCATCCACTGCAGGGAGAAGGGTAGGAGACCCTTGTGGGGTTCAAGATGAGGACCTAGGGGATAATTGATGGCCTCAGAAGTGGGAAGTAGTGATCCCCTGTGTAGCTGGCCAGCTAAGACCAGTCCTAGGTTGCTAATATGGTTCACATATATGTGTATACCAAACCTGCCAATAACCTCAGTACAGTATATATGTGCATATGTTAAAGCCAAAAGCAGAATCATTGCTGTAATTTATGTCTTTGAATGTTACATGACATTTATATATTCAATGTGTTAGCACAGTGGTTCTCAACCTTTCTAATGCCGCGATCCCTTAATACAGTTCCTCATGTTGTGGTGACCCCCCAACCAAAAAATTATTTTCGTTGCTACTTCATAACTGTAATTTTGCAGTGGGAGGACTAGTGCCACATCATTGGTGTCAGTGGGAGGAATAGTGTCCCATCGTTGGTGTCAGTGGGAGGAATAGTGCCCCATCGTTGGTGTCAGTGGGAGGAATAGTGTCCCATCGTTGGCGTCAGTGGGAGGAATAGTGTCCCATCGTTGGTGTCAGTGGGAGGAATAGTGTCCCATCGTTGGTGTCAGTGGGAGGAATAGTGCCCCATCGTTGGTGTCAGTGGGAGGAATAGTGCCCCATCGTTGGTGTCAGTGGAAGGAATAGTGCCCCATCGTTGGTGTCAGTGGAAGGAATAGTGCCCCATCGTTGGTGTCAGTGGAAGGAATAGTGCCCCATCGTTGGTGTCAGTGGGAGGAATAGTGCCCCATCGTTGGTGTCAGTGGGGGAAATAGTGCCCCATCGTTGGTGTCAGTGGGGGGAATAGTGCCCCATCGTTGGTGTCAGTGGGGGGAATAGTGCCCCATCGTTGGTGTCAGTGGGGGGAATAGTGCCCCATCGTTGGTGTCAGTGGGGGGAATAGTGCCCCATCGTTGGTGTCAGTGGGGGGAATAGTGCCCCATCGTTGGTGTCAGTGGGGGGAATAGTGCCCCATCATTGGTGTCAGTGGGAGGAATAGTGCCCCATCATTGGTGTCAGTGGGAGGAATAGTGCCCCATCATTGGTGTCAGTGGGAGGAATAGTGCCCCATCATTGGTGTCAGTGGGAGGAATAGTGCCCCATCATTGGTTTCAGTGGGAGGAATAGTGCCCCATCATTGGTTTCAGTGGGAGGAATAGTGCCCCATCATTGGTGTCCGTGGGAGGAATAGTGCCCCATCATTGGTGTCCGTGGGAGGAATAGTGCCCCATCATTGGTGTCAGTGGGAGGAATAGTGTCCCATCATTGGTGTCAGTGGGAGGAATAGTGTCCCATCATTGGTGTCAGTGGGAGGAATAGTGCCCCATCATTGGTGTCAGTGGGAGGAATAGTGCCCCATCATTGGTGTCAGTGGGAGGAATAGTGCCCCATCATTGGTGTCAGTGGGAGGAATAGTGCCCCATCATTGATGTCAGTGTGGTGGAGGGGGGAATAATGCCCCATCGTTGGTGTCAGTGGGGGGAGGAATAGTGCCCCATCGTTGGTGTCAGTGGGGGGGGGAATAGTGCCCCATCGTTGGTGTCAGTGGGGAGAGGAATAGTGCCCCATCGTTGGTGTCAGTGGGGGGGGGGAATAGTGCCCCATCGTTGGTGTCAGTGGGGGGAGGAATAGTGCCCCATCGTTGGTGTCAGTGGGGGGAGGAATAGTGCCCCATCGTTGGTGTCAGTGGGGGGAGGAATAGTGCCCCATCGTTGGTGTCAGTGGGGGGAGGAATAGTGCCTCATCGTTGGTGTCAGTGGGGGGAGGAATAGTGCCCCATCGTTGGTGTCAGTGGGGGGAGGAATAGTGCCCCATCGTTGGTGTCAGTGGGGGGAGGAATAGTACCCCATCATGGGTGTCAGTGGGGGGAGGAATAGTGCCCCATCGTTGGTGTCAGTGGGGGGAGGAATAGTGCCCCATCGTTGGTGTCAGTGGGGGGAGGAATAGTGCCCCATCGTGGTGTCAGTGGGGGGAGGAATAGTGCCCCATCGTTGGTGTCAGTGGGGGGAGGAATAGTGCCCCATCGTTGGTGTCAGTGGGGGGAGGAATAGTGCCCCATCGTGGTGTCAGTGGGGGGAGGAATAGTGCCCCATCGTTGGTGTCAGTGGGGGGAGGAATAGTGCCCCATCGTTGGTGTCAGTGGGGGGAGGAATAGTGCCCCATCGTTGGTGTCAGTGGGGGGAGGAATAGTGCCCCATCGTTGGTGTCAGTGGGGGGAGGAATAGTGCCCCATCGTTGGTGTCAGTGGGGGGAGGAATAGTGCCCCATCGTTGGTGTCAGTGGGGGGGAGGAATAGTGCCCCATCATTGGTGTATGTGTGGGAGAAATAGTGCCCCATCGTTGGTATTAGTGACACAAATGATTGGGCACTATTCCTCCCACTGACACCAATGATACTTACCTTGCTGACCCCTGCTCCAGCCTGGGCTCGCTCTCTCCCTCTCCCATCTACAGCCTGCATACCTGGCTGCAGCAGCAAAATTTGCACTGTCAGCTGTCTTCCTTCTCTGGCCGCTCTCCTCTTCACTTGCTCCGGCAGCTCCCTCGATCTTCTTTGATCTACGCGCACTGCCGCTCGGCTCCTCCTCTCCAAGCTCCACCTCCTCGCCGGTGATTGGCCGCCTGTGTGCCTCTCCTGAGCTACAGTTCCGGTGGCCAATCAGCGGCGAGGAGGCGGAGCTGTTGAGTGATCCCGGAGGTGTGGCCAGGTGACAGGGGCAGCATGTCATCACGCCCACACATCGCCTGAGACAGAGGAGCGGTGTCTCGGTTCCTAAGACCATCGGAAATATGTGTTTTCCGATGGTCTTAGGCGACCCCTGTGAAATGGTCGTTCGACCCCCAAAGGGGTCGCGACCCACAGGTTGAGAACCGCTGTGTTAGCAGAAGCAGAAAAGGAAAATATGCCTTTAAGAGTCAGTACTTAGGTGAGCCAATCACAGCCAGCCTCACACTGTACAGAGCCTTAACCAATCCCAGCCAGTTTCACATTTATGCCTGTGTAAAACTCCCTGCTAGATTGTTCTAGAGACACATGCTCACCAGACAGAAGAGGAAACAGACGAAGTTCCAGTCAGAGAAGCTCCATGGAAGCAGAGAAGGCCAAATAGGTATTTAATGCACTTGTGTGTTCCTCTATTGTTTAGCAGTGCAAGTGGGTTTGTATGTAAAAACTGTTGTGTGTGTTTACTTGTAGTTCCACCGAATCTAACGAAATATACAGAACGAAATAAGCTATCGAATCAAACCACTATAATCCACCAAATTAAACCACTGTAATATGAAAGAAATAAGCTACTGTAAGATAAATGAAACAAGCCATTGTAAGCTGTTATATGAAGAAGATTGAAGTTATTAAAGAAGTTAACTAAAGTATTCGGTGTGCTCTTTAAACCTACTGCATTGGAGGAATTACAGAGTAAAGTCAGTCTAATCAAATAAAGAAACAACAATTGCATAATTTTTCTAATGCCACAGCGCACAAGACACTACATAGTGCTGCGCCTGCCACACCCTGTGCAAATAGAGAGTGGTTAGAACAGCAATGGGCAAACTACGGCCCGCGGGCCGTATACGGCCCGGCGGACCTTTTAATCCGGCCCGCGGAGCTAGGCTCCCGCAAGGCCAGTGGTCGGCAAGCCGCGGCTCTTTACAAATTTAGATGCGGCTCTCCTGTGTGCCGGGCACCCGCTCCCCTCCCTCCTCTCCTCCTCTCCCCTCCCTCCTCTCCTCCTCTCCCCTCCCCTCCTCTCCTCTCGGATGGCCGCCCCCCCTCTCGGATGGCCGCCCCCCTCCCTCCTCTCGGACGTCAGGACTCTGCAGCTGTCAGGATGTAGGCGGGGCAGCGTGACGAACTCCTCTCACAGTCCTCCCTGAAGACCAGAACGGCGCGGGAATACGAGAGGAACGCGCGGACCAAAGGTAAGTGAATTGACACAGGGGGGGGACTTACTATATGGGGGATGAATTACTATATGGGGGACTTACTATATGGGGAATGAATTACTATATGGAGGACTTACTATATGGGGAATGAATTACTATATGGGGGACTTACTATATGGGGAATTAATTACTATATGGAGGACTTACTATATGGGGAATGAATTACTATATGGGGGACTTACTATATGGGGAATGAATTACTATATGGAGGACTTACTATATGGGGAATGAATTACTATATGGGGGACTTACTATATGGGGAATGAATTACTATATGGAGGACTTACTATATGGGGAATGAATTACTATATGGGGGACTTACTATATGGGGAATGAATTACTATATGGGGGACTTACTATATGGGGAATGAATTACTATATGGAGGACTTACTATATGGGGGATGAATTACTATATGGAGGACTTACTATATGGGGAATGAATTACTATATGGAGGACTTACTATATGGGGAATGAATTACTATATGGGGGACTTACTATATGGGGAATGAATTACTATATGGAGGACTTACTATATGGGGAATGAATTACTATATGGGGGACTTACTATATGGGGAATGAATTACTATATGGGGGATGAATTACTATATGGGGGATGAATTAATATGGGGGATGAATTACTATGTGGGGGATGAATTACTATATGGGGGATGAATTACTATGGGGGATGAATTACTATGGGGGATGAATTACTATAGGGGGGATGAATTACTATGGGGGACGAATTACTATATGGGGGACGAATTACTATATGGGGGATGAATTACTATGGGGGATGAATTACTATATGGGGGATGAATTACTATGGGGGATGAATTACTATATGGGGGATTAATTACTATATGGGGGATTAATTACTATGGGGGATTAATTACTATGCTTACTATGGGGGAATATTACTATACTTACTATGGATGACACATACACATCATTCATCTACTCTTGGTCCGGCCCCCGGGTCCAATATATGAACCCATTGCGGCCCTCAAGTCAAAAAGTTTGCCCACCCCTGGGTTAGAAACTAGGCTGTCTCAATCAGACAAGTCAGTCAAGCCGTCAAGATGCATCCAGTCATCACTACTAGGTTGCATAAGGAACTGTAACAGTCAGACATCCAGTCTGACATTGCCACATTGAAGACACAGGTGTCCCAGATGATGGAGTTCAGGCCCGGTCTGGCGAATGGACACACCTGGCAGTTGACCGGTGGGCCAGGGCCGCCGGGATGGATATCCCAGGGCAGGGACCAGGGCTGTCTTTAATGCATGGTGATGTGCGGTGAGGCCGGAGGTGCTGGAGCAATGAGCGCTGGGGCCAGGTTAGTGAAACGGTGAGGCCGAATCGGACAGGAGCAGGAGGAGAGCAGGGATCGTTTACAGCAGGGATCGCAGCGGGTGTTCAGTGGACACCTTAGCTGTGAGTGCTAGAAGAGAGGAGGTTTCAGCTGGGGGAGAAGGAAGATCAAAGCTGCAACAGAGTGAGTGGGGGTGCAGGGAGCTTGGTGTACATCTCTCCATTGTGTTGGCATAGAGGACAGGTGAGTGCAGTGGGAGTTGGGGGGATACAATAGATAGCTGTAGTGGTCACACCAGTGCAGGGGGAGTAGTGACAAGGCCAGGACTGGCTAATGTAGTGGTCCTCAACCACCAGGCCAGGCTGGTACCGGTCAGCAGCCTTTTGATGACCGAGCTGGGCAGTGGAAGGTAAGCGGTGAACACAGACTGTGGTCGCCGCTCACCTCCCACCCCACCAATGATATCGTCCTATCGGCAGAGTAGCAGGGGGAGAAGCTGGAGATCTGCACAGAGAGCGGGAGTCTTTTCATATTAATATATAGGATGACATTGTCCATGGGACGGGGGGAATGACTGCAAAGGGTAGTGTGATGGGGGGCTGTGATTGCTAAGGGCACTGTGATATAAAGGGGTACTGTAATCCTTTCAGTGCCCCTTCACAGTGCAGTCACCTTTATATCACAGTGCCCCTTTACATTACAGTGTGGAGGGTTGACTCCGTGAGTATCCTGTCACTAATCACCCCCCGTGAACTAAAAAAATGTTAAATTGTTTATTCTTCCATGTCAGATGTTAATTTATCCAGTTGAAAATGTGTTTCAACTAATTTTCTTTGGAGGGAGGAGAATGTAGTACTAGGCTCAGAATTTTAAATCCTTCCCAACAGTGTTTAGAATAAACCCAAGAAGGACACATTTCTTCTGTGATGGACGTTTGTGGGGAGAGAGGAGGTTAGACTGTGCCCTGACTGGCTGTTGGAGTACAAAAAGCTGCTTGAGATGATTCCCATCACGGGAGGACATCCTATTGGTGAGGAACTTGACTCCTTTATCAAAAAAGTCACTAGTGGTAAAAGAACCTTGTTGATTTGGAAACCACAGGCTTTGTTGTATTACCAGGTGAATGTTCTGGTCTCAGCTGATGCCCCTTTTGGTCACAAGCTGCTGTTTGACAAGAATACTCAACCTTTTTGTTTTTTTTCTGGGGAGTCTGTTATCATCATTAGTATTGCTTTGAGATGTCCCACTCATCTTTGAATCAGCTTGTGTCCTGTATGAACATATGACTTTTGACCTGCCTGTAAAATCTGTTTCTTGGAATACAGTACAGGACACGGGACACCCTCCCCTCTGTAGTCCTCTTGTTTCTTGCTGAAGTACTGAGGCTTGCTAGGAACTTGATAGGTTATGTTGGGGTCCTATCAGATTTTTTTGCAAGTGTTTATACACCTGAAGGTACCTGCTTATAACCCAGTCATCTCTGAATGTGCCTATGTCTTGTACTGTATGAATGAAAAAAAGGTTTCTTGTATTACAAATAAAAAATAATTTCTTGGAAACCATATAGGACACAGGCCACCCTCCCCTCTGTAGTCCTCTTATTACTTGCTGAAGAGCTACGGCTTGCTGGGAGCGGTTGGGGTTATGTGGGGGGTCTTCACATTTTTTTTTTTTCCCAGTATCTAATCACTTGATGGTACTTGCCTATGACTCAGTCACCTTTTGAATTTGCTTGTTTCCTGTACTGTAGTCCAGAAAATTGATTTTACAGGTGAGTCAAAAATTCCATTGATTGTCTTGCTTTAGATCTGTTTATTATACCACTGAGAGCATTTTAGTATATCTTTCAAAAACAAATATAAAAAAAAACATAAAAAAACAAAATACCTGTTGATCTTGCTAAAAATATTGTCATGAGAAAAGTGTCCCTATTGGAATAATTCCCCTCTATTCCTGTTCTGGTGGCAACTAAATGTTTGATTTACCCTCCCTTTCATTTCCTGTGACATTGGTGACAGGACATTATTATTATTATTATTATACAGGATTTATATAGCGCCAACAGTTTGCACAGCACTTTACAATATAAGGGAGACAGTACAATTACAATACATTTCAGTACAGAAGGAATGTGAGGGCCTTGCTTGTGTAGCTTACAATCTAAACGAAGGCGAGGTGATACAAAAGGTGATAGCTACAGGGGATGATCTGATGGAGGTGATTCAAGTACAGTTCTTAGATGGAGGTGGGGTAGGCTTCTTTGAATAAGTGAGTTTTCAAAGATCGCCTAAAGGCAGACAGGGTGGGGGCTGACCGGACATGCTGTGGTAGGGAGTTCCAGAGGATTGGAGAGGCTCTGGAGAAGTCCTGGAGGTGATGAGGGATCTA
Organism: Staurois parvus; assembly: GCF_062004578.1. NCBI lineage: Eukaryota > Metazoa > Chordata > Amphibia > Anura > Ranidae > Staurois > Staurois parvus. The sequence goes on along the minus strand of NW_028317950.1, from coordinate 154,857 downwards.
GAGAGGAAGATATCATGGGAGGAGTGGAGAGGGCGATTTAGGTGATATCTGCCGATGAGGTTGGCGATGTAGCTAGGGGCAGTGTTGTGAATGGCTTTGTATATAGACATATAGACGGAGCCATTTTTCCCATGGTAGTGTATCTCCACTGGGCCCTCTCTTTGGATAGTTGCCCCCAGTGTGATTCCCTGCTTTATGTCATGTATTCCATCCTTGTGTCATGAAGCTTTTTTTATTGACAAGGATGGGATCATGTATCTAGAACAGGTTGGTTCCTCAACTTTCACACCTCCCATCCTGTTCTTGGACAATCAACATCTACACATTTCATGGTAATTGGATTACTGTGTCTATGCTACCTGTGTGGATATACATTCTGGGGTATCTTCCAATTTATAGAACAAGTCCAGTTGAAAGTGACTACTACTAGGTATACCATGACCTGGATAAATGCAAACCTTCAAACATATTTGTGGGTTCTGTATGTTTATAACTCCATATAATGAAAGTTCATGTGTTAAAAAATGTAAGGTTTGTCTCAATATGTCAGGTATTTCATGTGATCATAATTACACTCTTTTGGCATTTGCCATGTCTGTATGTAATAGTGTGAAAGGAAGTGCAATCCCGAATTATGCCATTGGCTTCTAGAGTTACGTAAGAGGATCTTCTGTTACGCAGCTCTAATGAGTGTCAAGTGACCACATTATGGGAAGTGGAAAGGTTGTGGTATTTCATGATTTTTCAGTTCAGTGCTTCTCAACCTTTCCATATCCTGGACAATTCACATTTTTGCTGATGTAACAAAAATCATCTGTGTTACTACTGTGTGCTAATGCTTTATACTTACAGGACACTAAATAGCCTTTACAGTAAGATTAATGTGTTAATATATTGTAACTTGTCAATGATTTCATAATCTTATTACATCTGCTACATTCTTTAAAATATTACTTGGTGATCCTGCCATTAAGGTCCATGTTCGGGTACTACCTGTTGTAGTGTGATAAATCTTTGCACCCATACTCTTGTGCTGTAACTTTGTCACAAAGGCTTCTGTTGGAGACTACTAGTGGCAGTTTAAACGCGCATTATGCAGGCACTGTTGCTTCTTTCACAGGGGCGGACTGACAACTCATGGGGCCCCCAGGTAATAGGGGATCATGGGGCCCCTATGTCCTTGCCCACACTCAAAAAAAGCCTATAAAAGGTACCAGAGGCATTTCATGGGGCCCCCTACTGACCCCGGGCCCTCGGGCAATGCCCGAGTGCTCAAATGGTCAGTCCACTCCTGTTCCATCATGATATCCACCCTGAGCAATGCCATGCAGTCATTGCTGGAGTGCAAACAGGCTGCAGGAGATTAAAAAAATGTTTACTGTGTGGAATGCCACATACTTGTTGTTACACTGTTACCTTTACCTCTCCCCATCCTTTGTCTTATCATGGGATACTTTTCTCTTGGGGACAAGGATAATTTTTGTTGTGTTACTTGGCCCATGGGAACAGGGCTTAATTTTAGGAGTGGGGAGGGATGGATGTAGCATCCTGCTAATGTAGGATGCTAGGCATATTTAGCTTTTGGCTTTTTCTGTAGTCAAGGGGACATTGACTGTTCTGGCCTGTTCATGGTTTCACAGGATGGGAATTGCTTTCCCTGCCTCTGGAAGAACCTTCCAGAACATAAGGAGGGAGATTCAAATGAACAGTCTGAATATTTATCATACCTGGAGTGGAGGGTCCAGAAGGTGACTGGTGAGGTGATAAATAGTTTTGAGCCCAGGAAAGATTGTTCTTTCTTTGGCAGGGAGGGTTTCAGTGCCTCAAGGGATGCTGCCCTGAAGCAGCCTGAGAACTGTATAGCTGTCCTTGAGGTGTCAGATGTAGCAGGGCTGAGGACCTGGAGTGATCTTCTGAGGAGCTGGCTGCAGGATTTTACCATTAGGATCTGATTTGGAGAAGGATTGTCTCCCTCACTGGACCATGTACAGGAAAAGCTGGCAGCTGTAATGGAAGCTTGTAAGTAATGACCCTGAATTGATTCCTAGTGACTGTGTGCTTTTGGAATATAAGTAGGCCATAGGCAGCTATGTACGGAGCTGGCACTCAGAGTACTAGCCATTCCCCTGTCCTCAGACAAATCCTGGAGTGTGAGCCTACAGAAGAGTGTCATCCTGTTACTGTGCAAGTGTTTTGGAGTATTACTTCCCCTAACCCCTCGCCTGCCTAAAGTTCTTCAAGCAAACAAAATATTTGAAAAAGACATCCCCTAGACCTAGAGTTAGTGGACACAGTATGCACAAACTAGTTCTCGTGGTTGTGGCCAGCCGTTATACTATTTGGGAAGAAGTAGCTGCCCCTGCTGGGGTTGTGCTACATTTGCTTAATGCAACATATAAATGGTGGATTTATAGCCAGAGGGGATGTAAAGATATACATTGAATGATTCAGGGAATGTGGTGCCACTGCAATTTGTTCCCACAACATATAAGTCTACTTTACTTTCATATACACTACACTATGACCAAACGTACAATGGGGAAAATAATTATTTGATCCCCTGCAGATTTTGTACGTATGCCCACTTAATTTCCCCACTGTATGTGGCCCGTTCTAATCTAAAGCATGGATTTCTGGTGTTTCCAGCAAAGGATACCAGTAATGCTACAACATACAAAGACATTTTAGACAATTGTGCTCATCTTACCTTGTGGTAACAGTTTGATGAAGACCCTTTTCTTTCCAGCATGACTTTGCCCCATGTACAATGCTAGCTCTATAAAGACATGGTTTGACTAGTTTGGTGTGAGTGGCCTCACCTCAACCCTAGTGAATACCTTTTGGGATGAATTGAATCGCTTAATATGAGCCAGGTCTTCTTACCCAACATCAGTACCTGACCTCACAAATGGGCACAAGTTCTCATAGACACCTTCCAAAATCTTGTGGAAAATCTTCCCAGAATTTGTCAAATGTTTGGGAATTCACTGCACGTACAAACCTTACCTCTAATGGTCAGATGTCCACAAATCCAATCATTTAGAAAATTAAAATATTTAGTTCTGGCAACCTTTCTGGTGTTTAGCTCTATCACAGTTCTACCGATTCCCTTTAATTATTTAATTATATTATTTGAATCTTGTTGAGCTTTGTGTATTTTCAGATCTGTGCAGTAATCCAGTGTGAGACTTTGCTTTTCTGTAATAAAGACCGCTTACTGCTGTTCTCTTTCCTTATGCAGGTTGACTGGTCTAGTCTCCGCCCCTGCTGTAGTTTTTTTATAGGCAGCTTGTAATGGGTGGAGCTGCTTGGCCCCTCCCACAGTTCTGCTGTCTGCACAGACTATGTACAACAGTGATGATGTCAGCGCTACTTTTAAAGGGTAATATTTGGGTTTGCAAAGACATTTGGGTTGCACCTTTGTGTCTACTGAAGAATATGTAATTGTTTTCTTTGTGTGAAGAGTTTAGCTTCAATAAAATTGGCTGCTGTAACTGAACAAGAAAAGAAAACCAAATGTTTCCTCTTTTCTATTTCTGCTGATTTTACTGATTCATATGTTCCCAAAAATGTTCTTATTACCATATTCTGCTTACTCTGTATAAATGTCTTATTTAGTTAGTACTCTGCAGACTAAAAATGAATTTTGTGTTAAATCGAACTTCTGCTTTTGTGTAGCCATATACCTCAAATATCTATTTTTTAAGCTTGTATGAGATATTATCTTTATTTTTAAAAAAATGCACTCTATGGCCAAAAGTTTTTGTATACCTGACCCTCACAGATGCATACGCTTATTAGATATCCCATTGCAAAATAATGGCCAATAATATGAAGCTCATCCACCACCGCCACCACCCACCTCTTTTTGAGGCTATAACAGTCTCCACTTTTCTTGGAAGACTTTCCACAAGATTTTGGGGCATTTGTGGGAATTTGTGCTAGTTTTGTGAGGTCAGGTACTGAGACCTGGTTTACCATTGGCATTCCAATTCATCCCAAAGGTGTTCATTAGAGTTGAAGTCAGGCCATTTCAGTTCCTCCATACCAAACTGGTCAAACAATATCTTTATGGAGCTGGCTTTGTACAAAGGGGCACAGTCATGGTGGAACAGAAAAGGGCCTTCACCAGACTGTTAAGACAAGGTTGGAAGAGCACAATTATCTTAACCTTTTTTTTGTATACTGTAGCATTAACTGTACCCTTCACTGGAAACCTTTGAACCCAATCATTTGGACCGGTCTCCACATTCATTTGGCCATATAATGATCCTGCCACCATACTTTCTGACAAAGGTACTGAGGCTCACTTACTGTACAGTATCTATGGAGGAGTAGCATTGTCACTCTTCAGCCAGAGTGACCCTTCAAAAGAGCGAAGAACCGAGGTACAGGTGGAGAGACAGGTATGTATTATATTATGTCTTTTTCGTTTATGCTTAAACAACAGTAGAGTTTTACTGAACCCAGGACCCTGCATTCCCTATATCTGGTTTCCCCGGGCCCTGCATTCCCTATATCTGGTCTCCCTGGACTCTGCATTCACTATATCTGGTCTCCTCGGACCCTGCATTCACTATATCTGGTCTCCCCATACCCTGTGTCAGGAATGGACTGGCCAGCAATGGTGGGACTCACCTGCCTTATGAGCTGCAGTACCAGGGCTGGCCAGCGGGTGCTCCCAGCAATCAGAGACTCAACCTTGCAGCCAGCTAAACACCTGGAACTGATTATACTGGTGTATTTAAGGGATGGCCAGACCTGCAGACTCTGCCTTGGTGTGTGTTTCTCCTGGGCCCTGTATCCTGTTCCTGCTCCCTGTTCCTGTCTGATTCGTTGCTGACCCTGCTCTGATCCCTGGCTTTGTCTGACCATTCTCCTGCTTCTGATCCCTGGCTTTGTCTGACCATTCTCCTGCTTCTGATCCCTTGCTTTGTCTGACCATTCTCCTGCTCCTGATCCCTGGCTTTGTCTGACCATTCTCCTGCTCCAGATCCCTGGCTTTGTCTGATCATTCTCCTGCTTAACCCCATACGTTCTGACCTCCTGTTGATAATCCCGGCCTGCCTGACGACGCTTGCATTGTATGTACTGTTATCTGTGGGTGGTTGGTTTGGTTTGTTTGCACTGTGTTATGTTTTAGTATTGCACTGCGTTTATGTTTGTATTGTTAGTGTTAATAAATTATATTTATAACATATCTGAAGCCTGCGTTTCCCTGCGTCAGTCACATACCTCTGGTCACACCCTGGAGCCCTGACACCCTGCATTCACTATACCTGGTCTCCCCGGACCCTGCATTCACTATATCTGGTCTCCCTGGACCCTGCATTCACTATATCTGGTCTCCCTGGACCCTGCATTCACTATATCTGGTCTCGCCGGACCCTGAATTCACTACATCTGCTCTCCCTGGACCCTGCATGCACTATATCTGGTCTCCTCGAACACTGCATTCCCCATTTTCTCTAGGAGGATGCATAACCCCTAACAGTGTTAATTGGCCCTGTCCTGATCACATGCACCCTACCAAGAAATAAAAAAAAAAAACCTCTCTAGCAATACACACCAAACTGAGCATTTGCAAGCTGCCTCCACATGATATGTCTTATCAGGAGATAAGCGGAGGACACTGGAAGAAGGAGAGCATCAGAGAAGGCAGGTTCAAGCAGAGGATTAACCCCTTAGGTTCCACAGTGAGCATAACAAGTATGATTTACTGCATATGCAGACTGATTTTACTGGTCTGGGTTTAGTAACACTTTTAAGGGGTCTATTAAAAACTGTTGTGTGAATGTATTGGCATTTTTACAGCCTTTGGGAAGAATCTCTGTATTGTGTCCAATAAATGTATTTCCTATGATTGTAAACTCTATCTAGTGGTCATAATGTGGTGTTTTCCTGAAATACCTTTATCAGGAAAATACCACAGTATGGACACATGATGGAGATGATGATTATAGGAACTTTGTTTAATAAATTGACCCCTTAGAGTTCAGAGGGAAATGTCCTTTTCCAGCAGATCCAGTGTAACTATATTTATTGTCTTGGTTTTCTTTTTTTTTTTTTTTTCTGAGAGGTGAAAGACTTTGTTCTGGTTGCCATTGACACGAGACCTCATTATGCCATGCAAAAGATGGACATCCTCTTTGACGTGCCAAGAAGATGCCAAGCAGCAGATACTCTTGGAGGTCCGCCTTTCATTATTGCATTATCTTTCATTTATACATCCGTTGCATTCTTTGCATTACAAATGGAAGTGGGGAGGGGGGCATATACGACATCAACATTAGGACCAAATGGAAAATTATTAAAATTTTTTATTAAATTATTATTTGCCTTCCCTTATTCTGGGGAGTAGCACAAAAGAGCATTATTGGGGACTAGCGCACACTTTCTGTTTAATTTTTTTTTGGGCAGTTTTTAGAATTTGATATGTTCTCATCATCTTGTATTCAGAGGGTCTAGAGAAAATACAGACTTTTACCCACTAGATGGGGCACATTAGATACAATGGGGGAAATCCACAAACAGTGGCACAGGGATAATGCTTGCACCGCTCTTCTAAACTTTGAAAATGTTTTCTAAAATGTATTTTAATCTTGAAAACAGAGCAGATGCTGCTCGTAATCCATTAGGACTGATCTGCTCACTTGTTCTATGCTGTGCCCAGGGGTGTTTTTACCATGAGGCAAACAAGGCGTTTGCCTAGGGCGGCATTTTTCAGCCACCCCAGAAGAAGAAACACGTGGCATGGGGACCTGGTGGGATCCGAGATGGACTGCTTGACGGTGCATGCAGAGCCTGACTCTCGTTCCCAGGGATGTCCAGAGCTGTGAAGGTGAGTGTCTTTCTCTCTTTTGCTGGGGGAGAGGGGGTGGTGGCGGGTGGATGGGGATCGTAGAAGGCTGTCTTGGATGGGGGGGGGTGTTAGTGGAAGGCTCTCTAGGCCAGTGGAGGGGGGGGCGGCTTTTGGCAGGTGTTAGGGAAGGCTCTCTCGATGGGGGTGGGTTGGGGGGGTGCTGTGGTGTTGGTCAGTGTCAAGCTTTTTTACAGGAGCAAGGGGGGGGGATGGTGCAGGTGGAAGATTTTTGGGTTGCCTAGGGCACCACAAAAACTAAATATGCCTTTGACAGATATGGCACAGAACAGTAGAGCTAGAGCTGCATGCTCAGGACTCCTCAGTCTGTCATCTGCCCTGCTGAGATCGGCCGTAGAAGGAGAGATCTGTGCAGGTTCTGCACAAACAGAGAGGGATGTCAGTTATGCAGGTCTTTTTGGCAGTTCTTTTCTGCTCCCCATGGCTCAGTATCTAGCTTGCACAGTGCATCCATGTGATCAATAACAAACTCATTACCTATTTATCCACAGACACTTTAATGCACTTTAAAAAGCCACAGATGTGGAAAATCAACCTTTAATTGCCATTTTAACCTTGTGTGTCTGTACCAAGGCCAAACATTCCAGGGGATGGAAACTTTTGATCAGGGCCATTTGGGTGATTTCTGTTATCACTGAGATTTAAAAAGGAGCCAAATATTTATGTGATAACAAATGGCTTCATATGATCACTATCCTTAAAGTGATTGTAAAGGTTAATTTTTTTTTTTTGTAAAATTACAAACATGTCTATATTTACCTGCTCTGTGTAATGGTTTTGCACAGAGCAGCCCGTATCCTCCTCTTCTTGGGTCCCCCGCAGGCTATCCTGGCTCCTCCGGTCTGTTGGATGCCCCCACATCAAGCAGCTTTCTATGGGAGCACCCGCTACTCTGTGTGTCCATTCACACAAGGAGCCGTGGTTTGGCCCCACCGCCTCTTTCCTCATTGACTGGCTGTGATAGACAGCAGCAGGAGCCAATGGCTCCCGCTTGTTGTCTCAGCCAATGAGGAAGCAGGGACCCAGGAGAGTCAAGGCTGTCGTGGACATTGCTGGATCATGATGAGGCTCAAGTATTGAGGAGGCTGGGGTCACTGCTGCACACAGAAGGTTTTTTTACCTTCATGCATAGAAAGCATCAAGGTAAAAAACCTTCAACCTTTACAACCGCTTTAAATAAAAGACAGTTTTTTGGCATGATAAGTCATATTTTCAATATCAATGCCAAAATTTTACATTTTCTTACAGGGAATGCAAACATTTGAGCACAACTGTAAATTCACGCAGTTAAATTTTTATATAAATAGACCCCTAAAATTACAAAATTATATATATATATATATATATATATATATATATATATATATATGTATTTATATATAAATATAAATCATTTATTAAGAAGTGAAAAGCCCATCTCTTGCCATTTGCCTCCATGGTTCAGTGGTGAATGAATTTGCACTACTGTTCCAAAGTTTCTCAGGAAGCTAAGATCTAATATTATCGTGAAGTATTTTCCTGACTTCTATATTTCTAGAGCCAGTTTTTGGATGGGAGAGTTCTTTGATACCTTATGCTTATCGGCAAGCGTTGATAGATCAAAACATCGAAAAGTGATATATGTCTTGGGTTGGTGGAAAGTGGTCCTATTAAATGTGTAAGTAAAAATGTGAGCTCCCTAAAACATAAATGGAAAGCTGCTATGCACAAAAAGGTAACCAATATCGCCTCGAATCATAAATAGTATAAAGTAAGGTGAAGCGCGAACAAATAATATATACCAATAAATCAATGAATAAAACCGTATCATAAAAATGAGCTGAGGGTAAAAACAGTTCCAATGGTGAATATAATAGTTAAAGGTGACTCTTGTGCTCTGGTAAATCTGGACCCGGTGTCTGTGCAATAGTGGTGTAAGTAATGCGCACTCACCGGACGCACATATATAATGCACCTTATATTAATAATCCAGATGTCATCAAAAGGAGGGGGTCAGGAACTGGAAGGTCTTCCCTCTAAGGGATGTGGGGTAGTCAGATAGGATCCTTTAGGGCTTTACAGGTGATCCACATCCACCCGGGTTCTCCTTTAAAGAACCTGGTATTGCTCCCTGGGTAGGCAGATTTCCACTAAAAGATGTGATGATCCGTCCTGAGGCAGTGTATCTGCGAATTTATAGAGCTCCCCCAGGGGTTTGGAACAAGGATACACCCATAGTATAGCAGGTATTGACAAATTTTATTAAAACATTAGGGTAAGATGCATCAAGGTAAACATGTGATGTGGCTCCTCCTGACGCGTATCGTACTCAAGCACGTCTTCAGAGGGGGTCGCCAATCACACGGGGCCGTCCGCCGTTTGTTTAAATAGAGATTGGAGCATGCCCATTAGGTATCCGCCATGTTGGAGAAGATCAAAATGTAATGCGCACGCGCGGGAGAGCGGGCGCCATTTTCCATTGGTTTTTTAGTATGAAGGATCAGAGCAGACGTCTGAGTGTCTGAATCCTTGAGAATGTAAGTACTGAAAAACCTCAAACAAATTAAAATCTCATTGAGGGTTGAAGTTAAGGTGATGAACATAACAACCTTCATTATAATGTGAATATATAATATAAATCATAAATATATGGTGCAATCATCATGCCATTAAATAGGGGACAGTGCTCAATGCGAATGCGTGACAGAACAAACGCCCTAATTCCAAGGATTTCATTGAGATGGGACAGGTATTATTCAAATGTCCCAGTTCATAAAAGTATTAATAAATACTAGATAAGAATCAATTAGTTGAGGTACATAATATAAACATTTAAACTTAAAATATATGTAATTTTAAGCATAAATGAATAAGTATATCATTATATACACACAGTATTTACCACGGAAATCATAGAAAAAAATATATATAGACTAATTAAAAATAGATATGCAAAAAACAACACAAAGACATAATATCAAGCAACATTTAAGAAATAATAAAACTTTAGAACCTGAAGGCAATCATATTATCATTAATATAGGTAATAAAAAATATATAATGAAAGAAAGGAGAAGAAATCCCAAATATCGAAGAGAATAGCTAAAAAGCCCATATTTGGTTATATAAAATATAAATTAGACCATAGAAAAAATGGTCCATAAAAATGTATTAAATTAAGTAATTATCATAAAATGGTTATCATAAAATGGGATATTAATAATATAGAATCAGATAGGATAAAAATGGTTTTCCTAAAACAATAGTGGTAAAAAGTGTACAAGTAGGGAAAAATGGCTACAAAGAAACCTCTTAAATAAGAATAATAAATACCCATAAAAAATTCAACTATTTTCAAAGAAGCAATTAATATCAACTTCAATGTTGTGGCCATTGGGGTGTAGGGTACGAAGCTCATGGATCCATCTCATTTCCAGTTGGGACACTGCCCTTCTCTTATGTAATCCCCTCCAATGGGGCTTTATTAGATCAATACCAGTAAATTTCAGTGATGTTGGATCTTTATTGTGGACCCGCCTAGAGTGATTAGAAAGTGAATGTTCCTTGTACCCACGCTTAATATTATTTACGAGTTCACGTAATCTATCCCTGAGGCGTCTTGTTGTACGTCCAATATATTGTAATTTGTATGGACATTCAAGAAGATAAATTACGAACTCAAAGGTAACTGCCTGGAAAACTTATGGATGTCGATGTATGTTTGGAATTTATCCAGTTTTCTATTAGGTGCATACTTCAGGCCATTGTCTAGTAATTGTAATTCTTGCTGAGACAAGGGTGCGTGACTTAAATTAAAAATTCCACCTCCAACTACATTCTTCTTTTTTTCCATGTGTCTGTTGATACATGTTCCCCCCCTTCTTCCCCTATGGATTCGCTTCTTTTTCGAATCCTTCTTTCTCCTAAAAAAACGAACCTGAGAATTATTATTGGGGTTATGATTGTAGGATGTAGATGGGGGGGGGGGGGCACTTTTAAATGTATTTATGCTTTCATATAATGGATAATTCTACTTTCATTTTATTTTATGCTGAAATTTGACATTTCTATTGGATTCATGTTGATGGTCATGCTTGTGATTTGTTTTGCCAGGTTTTGAGGAAGTTAGATGGGTGTGAGCTCTCTGGGTCTTACTAAATCTAGTTGCTTCAGTCTACTGTTGTGCCATTTATTTACAAGTTCCATTTAAGGTCAGCAATAGAGCAGATGGTATCATTAAAAAAAACATGTAGATGAGTGATCCATTCTATTCCTTTGTCTTCTATGTACTGATTAGGGTGAATGATATTAAGAGCTTTTATGTCTCCAGAATGTCAGCATAATTTGGAAGACTTTGGTAAAAGCTTGCCTTTTCGGTGAAAATCATTTGAAGTCAAATTGGAAAGATGAAACTAGGATGGGTTTTGGTGGTTTGTAAGTGTGATATGGGTGCCAACCTGATGAGCCTCATTTTTTTTTCTGACACAGCAAGCCAAAAAGAAATTTGTGAAAAAAGTAGAAAAATTGAAAGCGACAGTACGTAGATAACGATCAAACATTCATATAAAAAGAAGCAAATAAAATAAACTACCTTAGGCTGGCCATAGACGGTTCGAATCTCAGGTTTTAACTTGGGTAAAACCAGTCTGCCGGATTTTACATAGTATGGTATAGCCGCTAGTAATAATCACTGTCTTCTCCTGGCTGGGACTCCTTTGACAACACCGTGTTGATGGGGGAATTGAGCACATTTTTTCAACACCCACCACCAACAAATAAAAAAACAAAAAATAAACTTACCTGCCACTTTGTTAGGTACACCTTGCTAGTACCAGGATGGACCCTATTTTGCCTTCAGAACTGCCTTAATTCCATGTATCAAAGATTCAGCAGGGTGTTAGAAACTTTGCTTACAGGTTTTGGTCCATATTGACATGAGTTACTGTTGCCTTTCTGTCATCTCAAACCAGTCTGCCCATTCTCCTCTGACATCAACAAGGCATTTTCATCCACACAACTGCTGCTCACTGGATATTTTCTCTTTTTCAGACCATTCTCTGAAAACTCTAGAGATGGTTGTGCGTGAAAATCCCAGTAGATCAGCAGTTTTTGAAATACTTAGACCAACCCGTCTGGCACCAACAACCGTGCCACGTTCACAGTCACCTAAATCCCCTTCTAAATTCTTATCATTCTGATGCTCGGTTTCAACTTCAGCAAGTCATCTTCACCACAGCCAGATGCCTAAATGCATTGAGTTGCTGCCATGTGATTGGCTGATTACCAATTTGTGTTTTAGCAAGCAAATGAACAGGTGTACCTAATAGTGTGGCTGGTGAGTGTATATATTTTATTTATTTATCAAGCAAATTTAGCTTACTTAACTCAATAAGCAAAATGAGAGTTTATTTGGTGAAATTTTGTAGTGAAATCACTTTCACCCAAATCACTTCACTCATCCCCTAGTAGTGTTGCTCCAATGTGACCATGTTTTCAACAGTTCGACCTAACAGGCCGAAAATTTGAATCCAAATACCATTGAAATCAGTGGTGATGGAATTTTGGTGGGATGTTTGGCAATTTGGAAGACCACCACAGCTCTGTATGGGAGCTTCTAGATTGCCTTATTTGAAAGATCTCCCATGTCCAGTTGTCACTGTGGCGGTGGACATAACTGTGCTTTCATAATGTTTCTAACCTGAGTGTTGGCCCTTCAGAGGACAACAAAGCAGCGTATTGGCGGCCATAGTCACAGCTAAATCACTGACTGGCCAAGGAGCCCTTCTAGTGATTAAAGGAGAAGTATGCCCAAAGCTCTTTTAGCCTTACTTCTGTGGGTCACAGGAGTGCACCACTTTCTGCACTCCTGTGACTCAGATTTAGCCAACAGTGGGCTGAAGCCGGGTGTTGGCTGAAGTCACCAAATAGTACAGGCTCTGCAGGGATCCCAACAATAATGTTGGGATCCACCTAGATGCCTGACCAGCAGCTGGCTTAGACTCTCAGCAGCTCACTGAGAGCTTGGGCCAGCCTGTCCCACCCCCTGCACAGCCTGGTGCTCCAGTGAGTGCTGGACGGGCAGAGCACAGAACCAGTGACTGATAGTCACCACTCGCTTACCGAAGTATGAGAACTGGGGTGAGCTGCAAGATTGGATCGATGTTGCAGCCATCTAAGGGAGTATGTATGTTTGTTTTCTTTGCTCTTCCCCCATTTCATTCTTACTATAATAATTAATTTAAACTCAGGACGCAATTTTCGAACGGATATTGTCGCTGTTTCAAAATATGTTGCCAATCCAGGAGGCCAAAGGAAATTTCTGCAATGTGGGTAGAATATCCACTCTTAGTTGTTCCATAACATGTGTCCCCATTGGGAGATCTCCCTTGAACTCCTGTTCTTGTGAGAAAAGTAGAATGTTGATTTTCACATTGCTTTCCTATTGACAGTGGTCACCAGTACAAATAGAGAGGGTGAATCCCACGAGCAGGGACATAGACATCAATAAAATCCTGACAGGTATGAAACCACACTCTTAATTACATAATCCAATCCCATGCTGCTTGGGAGTCTGGAATAGGTGTTAATGGTTCAGGTTATATAGCTGTAGATTATTATTAATATACAGAATCTATATAGCGCCAACGGTTTGCTCAGCGCTTTACAAAATGATCAGCAAATGGATGGCCCGTATAGGAGGGTGAACTCTGCCGTTCTCCTACACCTTAGGAAAAGGGACATTCTTATCAGAACAGTGGGGTGCACATTTTGGACAAGGGGAACTGGTACTCAAGAAGCGTGAACTAGGCCATCTATATCAAACTGGAACAACCACTCCTTAAAAGGTGTGGGAACCTTCAACACCCTCTGTCACCTACATATCTCAGCTGCACCTGTCTACTGCTTCTCAAGGGGTGTAAAAAAGGTAACCTACGTCAAACTGGAGCAACCATCCCTGAATAGGTCTAAGGACCCCAGTGCCTTCTGTTACCTACATTTAATGTCAGCTTAACATGTCTACTGGTTCTCAAGGGGTGTGAAAAAGGTCTTCTACTTCACTCTGGGACAACCATCCCTGAAAAGGTCTAGGGACCCCTAATGCCCTCTGTTACCCACATATAATGTCAGTTTAACATGTCTGCTGGTTCTCAAGAGGTGTGAAAAAGGCAATGGAAGTCAAATTGGAACAACCATCCCTGAAAAGGTGTAAGGACTTCCAAGGCCTCTGCCACCCACATATTATGTCACCTTGTCATGTTTACCACAGGGATTACAAAACAATTCACACCTCCAGCCATATAACTCAGCAATTAATGGGATTATTGGTACCTGGGGGTTTCACACCACCTGCATGGGAAGAAAAAATGTTACCTGGAATATTGCTTTAAAGGGTAAGTTCACCTTTTCATAAATCGTGAAAAGGTGAACTTATTTCAAATATCCTGGCCACCCTTCAGACCTTGCTGCACATATCAGCCTTGGTGCCCCATGCTGCCAGTGTGGCTGTCCTTTCCCCATACCCCGCAATACACAGCCCCAGAGTATCCATCATAATTAGAGATGAGCGAATCGAAGTAGGCGAAGTGGAATTCGTTTCGAATATTAGGAAAATTTTGATTGCGGATGCGCGAATCGAAATTTTTCCTAAAATGGCGGCGACGTGCGGCGACGGAGCGGGGATGTCTGGGAAGGCGCGCAGACAAGGCGCGCTGACCCATAATGCATTCATTCATGACATGTGATCGCATTAGCCAATCAGCAGCCAGCCAGCCAGCACTGTGTAATGGTCGAGCTATAAATGGCGGCCATTTTAGAATTCTCCATTTGCCTCCAGTCATTCAACAGAGGCAGACCTGGCTGTATTCAGGGAGAGAGTTAGGGACACAGAAACGTTAGTTAGAGACACAGAAACGTTAGTTAGGGACACAGAAACGTTACTTAGGGCCACAGAAACGTTACTTAGGGACACAGAAACGTTACTTAGGGCCACAGAAACGTTACTTAGGGCCACATAAACGTTACTTAGGGCCACAGAATCGTTACTTAGGGCCACAGAAACGTTACTTAGGGCCACAGAAACGTTACTTAGGGCCACAGAATTGTTACTTAGGGACAGACACAGAATTGTTACTGAGGGACACAGAATTGTTACTGAGGGCCACAGAACTGTTACTTAGGGCCACAGAAACGTTACTTAGGGACACAGAATTGTTACTCAGGGACAGACACAGAATTGTTACTTAGGGACAGACACAGAATTGTTACTGAGGGACACAGAATCGTTACTTAGGGCCACAGAAACGTTACTTAGGGCCACAGAAACGTTACTTAGGGCCACAGAATTGTTACTTAGGGACAGACACAGAATTGTTACTGAGGGACACAGATTTGTTACTGAGGGCCACAGAACTGTTACTTAGGGCCACAGAAACGTTACTTAGGGCCACAGAATCGTTACTTAGGGCCACAGAATCGTTACTTAGGGCCACAGAATCGTTACTTAGGGCCACAGAATCGTTACTTAGGGCCACAGAAACGTTACTTAGGGCCACAGAAACGTTACTTAGGGCCACAGAATTGTTACTTAGGGACAGACACAGAATTGTTACTGAGGGACACAGATTTGTTACTGAGGGCCACAGAACCGTTACTTAGGGCCACAGAAACGTTATTTAGGGACACAGAATTGTTACTCAGGGACAGACACAGAATTGTTACTGAGGGACACAGAATTGTTACTGAGGGCCACAGAACTGTTACTATGGGCCACAGAAACGTTACTTAGGGCCACAGAAACGTTACTTATGGCTACAGAAACGTTACTTAGGGCCACAGAATCGTTACTTAGGGCCACAGAATCGTTACTTAGGGCCACAGAAACGTTACTTAGGGCCACAGAATTGTTACTTAGGGACAGACACAGAATTGTTACTGAGGGACACAGATTTGTTACTGAGGGCCACAGAACCGTTACTTAGGGCCACAGAAACATTACTTAGGGACACAGAATTGTTACTCAGGGACAGACACAGAATTGTTACTGAGGGACACAGAATTGTTACTTAGGGACACAGAATTGTTACTTAGGGACACAGAATTGTTACTTAGGGACACAGAATTGTTACTCAGGGACAGACACAGAATTGTTACTGAGGGATACAGAATTGTTACTGAGGGACACAGAACCGTTACTTAGGGCCACAGAAACGTTACTTAGGGCCACAGAAACGTTACTTAGGGCCACAGAATCGTTACTTAGGGCCACAGAAACTTTACTTAGGGCCACAGAAACGTTACTTAGTGCCACAGAATTGTTACTTAGGGACAGACACAGAATTGTTACTGAGGGACACAGATTTGTTACTGAGGGCCACAGAACCATTACTTAGGGCCACAGAAACGTTACTTAGGGACACAGAATTGTTACTCAGGGACAGACACAGAATTGTTACTGAGGGACACAGAATTGTTACTGAGGGCCACAGAACTGTTACTTAGGGCCACAGAAACGTTACTTAGGGCCACAGAAACGTTACTTAGGGCTACAGAAACGTTACTTAGGGCCACAGAATCGTTACTTAGGGCCACAGAATCGTTACTTAGGATCCACAGAAACGTTACTTAGGGCCACAGAAACGTTACTTAGGGCCACAGAATTGTTACTTAGGGACAGACACAGAATTGTTACTGAGGGCCACAGATTTGTTACTTAGGGCCACAGAACTGTTACTTAGGGCCACAGAAACGTTACTTAGGGCCACAGAAACGTTACTTAGGGCCACAGAAACGTTACTTAGGGCCACAGAATCGTTACTTAGGGCCACAGAATCGTTACTTAGGGCCACAAAAACGTTACTTAGGGCCACAGAATTGTTACTTAGGGCCACAGAATTGTTACTTAGGGACAGACACAGAATTGTTACTGAGGGACACAGATTTGTTACTGAGGGCCACAGAACCGTTACTTAGGGCCACAGAACCGTTACTTAGGGACACAGAATTGTTACTCAGGGACAGACACAGAATTGTTACTGAGGGACACAGAATTGTTACTTAGGGCCACAGAACTGTTACTTAGGGCCACAGAAACGTTACTTAGGGCCACAGAAACGTTACTTAGGGCCACAGAATCGTTACTTAGGGCCACAGAATCGTTACTTAGGGCCACAAAAACGTTACTTAGGGCCACAGAATTGTTACTTAGGGCCACAGAATTGTTACTTAGGGACAGACACAGAATTGTTACTGAGGGACACAGATTTGTTACTGAGGGCCACAGAACCGTTACTTAGGACCACAGAAACGTTACTTAGGGACACAGAATTGTTACTCAGGGACAGACACAGAATTGTTACTGAGGGACACAGAATTGTTACTGAGGGCCACAGAACTGTTACTTAGGGCCACAGAAACGTTACTTAGGGCCACAGAAACGTTACTTAGGGCTACAGAAACGTTACTTAGGGCCACAGAATCGTTACTTAGGGCCACAGAATCGTTACTTAGGGCCACAGAATTGTTACTTAGGGCCACAGAAACGTTACTTAGGGCCACAGAATTGTTACTTAGGGACAGACACAGAATTGTTACTGAGGGACACAGATTTGTTACTGAGGGCCACAGAACCGTTACTTAGGGCCACAGAAACGTTACTTAGGGACACAGAATTGTTACTCAGGGACAGACACAGAATTGTTACTTAGGGACACAGAATTGTTACTGAGGGACACAGAATTGTTACTGAGGGACACAGAACCGTTACTTAGGGCCACAGAAACGTTACTTAGGGCCACAGAAACGTTACTTAGGGCCACAGAAACGTTACTTAGGGCTACAGAAACGTTACTTAGGGCCACAGAAACTTTACTTAGGGCCACAGAAACGTTACTTAGTGCCACAGAATTGTTACTTAGGGACAGACACAGAATTGTTACTGAGGGACACAGATTTGTTACTGAGGGCCACAGAACCGTTACTTAGGGCCACAGAAACGTTACTTAGAGACACAGAATTGTTACTCAGGGACAGACACAGAATTGTTACTGAGGGACACAGAATTGTTACTGAGGGCCACAGAACTGTTACTTAGGGCCACAGAAACGTTACTTAGGGCCACAGAAACGTTACTTAGGGCTGCAGAAACGTTACTTAGGGCCACAGAATCGTTACTTGGGGCCACAGAATCGTTACTTGGGGCCACAGAATCGTTACTTAGGGCCACAGAAACGTTACTCAGGGCCACAGAATTGTTACTTAGGGACAGACACAGAATTGTTACTGAGGGACACAGATTTGTTACTGAGGGCCACAGAACCGTTACTTAGGGCCACAGAAACGTTACTTAGGGACACAGAATTGTTACTCAGGGACAGACACAGAATTGTTACTGAGGGACACAGAATTGTTACTCAGGGACAGACACAGAACTGTTACTGAGGGATACAGAATTGTTACTGAGGGACACAGAACCGTTACTTAGGGCCACAGAAACGTTACTTAGGGCCACAGAAAAGTTACTTAGGGCCACAGAAACTTTACTTAGGGCCACAGAAACGTTACTTAGTGCCACAGAATTGTTACTTAGGGACAGACACAGAATTGTTACTGAGGGACACAGATTTGTTACTGAGGGCCACAGAACCGTTACTTAGGGCCACAGAACCGTTACTTAGGGCCACAGAACCGTTACTTAGGGACACAGAATTGTTACTCAGGGACAGACACAGAATTGTTACTGAGGGACACAGAATTGTTACTGAGGGCCACAGAACTGTTACTTAGGGCCACAGAAACGTTACTTAGGGCTGCAGAAACGTTACTTAGGGCCACAGAATCGTTACTTGGGGCCACAGAATCGTTACTTAGGGCCACAGAAACGTTACTCAGGGCCACAGAATTGTTACTTAGGGACAGACACAGAATTGTTACTGAGGGACACAGATTTGTTACTGAGGGCCACAGAACCGTTACTTAGGGCCACAGAAACGTTACTTAGGGACACAGAATTGTTACTCAGGGACAGACACAGAATTGTTACTGAGGGACACAGAATTGTTACTCAGGGACAGACACAGAACTGTTACTGAGGGATACAGAATTGTTACTGAGGGACACAGAACCGTTACTTAGGGCCACAGAAACGTTACTTAGGGCCACAGAAACGTTACTTAGGGCTACAGAAACGTTACTTAGGGCCACAGAAACTTTACTTACGGCCACAGAAACGTTACTTAGTGCCACAGAATTGTTACTTAGGGACAGACACAGAATTGTTACTGAGGGACACAGAATTGTTACTGAGGGACACAGAATTGTTACTGAGGGACACAGAATTGTTACTGAGGGACACAGAATTGTTACTCAGGGACAGACACAGAATTGTTACTCAGGGACAGACACAGAATTGTTACTCAGGGACAGACACAGAATTGTTACTGAGGGACACAGAATTGTTACTGAGGGACACAGAATTGTTACTCAGCGACAGACACAGAATTGTTACTCAGGGACAGACACAGAATTGTTACTGAGGGACACAGAATTGTTACTGAGGGACACAGAATTGTTACTGAGGGACACAGAATTGTTACTCAGGGACAGACACAGAATTGTTACTGAGGGACACAGAATTGTTACTGAGGGACACAGAATTGTTACTGAGGGACACAGAATTGTTACTGAGGGACACAGAATTGTTACTCAGCGACAGACACAGAATTGTTACTCAGGGACAGACACAGAATTGTTACTGAGGGACACAGAATTGTTACTGAGGGACACAGAATTGTTACTCAGTGACAGACACAGAATTGTTACTCAGGGACAGACACAGAATTGTTACTGAGGGACACAGAATTGTTACTGAGGGACACAGAATTGTTACTGAGGGACACAGAATTGTTACTGAGGGACACAGAATTGTTACTCAGGGACACAGAATTGTTACTGAGGGACACAGAATTGTTACTCAGGGACAGACACAGAATTGTTACTCAGGGACAGACACAGAATTGTTACTCAGGGACAGACACAGAATTGTTACTCAGGGACAGACACAGAATTGTTACTGAGGGACAGACACAGAATTGTTACTGAGGGACACAGAATTGTTACTGAGGGACACAGATTTGTTACTTAGGGACACAGATTTGTTACTTAGGGCCACAGAAACGTTACTTAGGGACACAGAAACGTTACTTAGGGACACAGAATTTTTACTCAGGGACAGACACAGAATTGTTACTCAGGGACAGACACAGAATTGTTACTGAGAGACACAGAATTGTTACTGAGGGACACAGAATTGTTACTCAGGGACACAGAATTGTAACTGAGGGACACAGAATTGTTACCTAAGGTCACAGAATTGTTACTCAGGGACAGACACAGAATTGTTACTCAGGGACAGACACAGAATTGTTACTGAGGGACACAGAATTGTTACTGAGGGACACAGAATTGTTACTGAGGGACACAGAATTGTTACTCAGCGACAGACACAGAATTGTTACTCAGGGACAGACACAGAATTGTTACTGAGGGACACAGAATTGTTACTGAGGGACACAGAATTGTTACTGAGGGACACAGAATTGTTACTGAGGGACACAGAATTGTTACTCAGGGACAGACACAGAATTGTTACTCAGGGACAGACACAGAATTGTTACTGAGGGACACAGAATTGTTACTGAGGGACACAGAAGTGTTACTGAGCGACACAGAAGTGTTACTGAGCGACAGACACAGAATTGTTACTCAGGGACAGACACAGAATTGTTACTGAGGGACAGACACAGAATTGTTACTGAGGGACACAGAATTGTTACTGAGGGACACAGAATTGTTACTGAGGGACACAGAATTGTTACTGAGGGACACAGAATTGTTACTGAGGGACACAGAATTGTTACTGAGGGACACAGAATTGTTACTGAGGGACACAGAATTGTTACTCAGGGACAGACACAGAATTGTTACTCAGGGACACAGAATCGTTTAATTAAAGAGTATGTCAGACAACATGCATAGGAGTGGCAGAGGAGGCAATGTTTTAGGAGCGAGAAGACGTGGCAGCAGAGGAAGGGGTCGAGGCAGCACTAGTCGCAGCCAGAGGCCAGTGCTCCCGGTGTCATCCAGCGGTCGTGTCTCCACCGACAACCCTGCCGTCATCGATTGGTTGGCTCGGTCGTCTTCCTCTTCCCAGGTCACCTCTGACACCTACAGCCAACGGTCGGTGGGTACGTCAGACACAACCGTTAGTTGGCATGGCCCGGGAGCAAGCCCACTGAAATCACGTGTCCTCGACCTGCCCCTGTCCTTTGGTGTTCCCTCACCAAGCGAAGTATCGCATGCTGTGGGCTCAGCCCCACTGTACAGTGAGGAAGAGCTAACAGAGGGCGGTCAGGAACGGGGGGAGACATCCGCCTCTTCAGCAGCCAGGCGAAGAAGTAGTGGCGAGGAGAGTGGCTCGGTAGCCGGTCTAGAGACATGTCTGTCTCCTGACCCACACGCAGCCGAGGGGGCTAGTAGTGAGGCGGAGACCCTAATTGATGATGATGAGGCTGATCGCACTTGGCAGCCTCGTCGTCATCAGGCTATTGCTTCCGCATCATCAGGAGAAGAGGGTGGCAGCTTGGCAGCGAGCAAAACAGTCGGTGGGTTGCCCAGGAGGCAGCAGGGTCGCAGCAGTGTCAGTGGAGGCAAACGGCCACGGAGTACAGCACCAGCTCCACTGCAGCCTACCACCACTGCCAGTAGTGGTGCCGGTGTGCATGGAGGAAGCAGCAGTCAGCCAGTGAGGAGTATCGAGGGCAAAGTTTCCTACTCGGCGGTGTGGCAATATTTTGTCAAGCCGCCCGAGGAAGTAAACGTAGCCGTATGTCGACTATGTGGCCAGAAAGTCAAGTGTGGCCAGGGGGCCCATGTTGGGACTACAGCGTTGCGGCAGCATATGCAGCGTCGCCATTTGGTGGCCTCGGAAAACCATGATAAAGATACGGCGGTTCTGCCTGCCCCAGTCCCCGCTCCATCACCCGCTCCGTTACTTGCTCCGTCACCCGACGTCAATCGCCCTCTATCAGCCAGTCAAGGCTCCAACACCTCTGCTGAGGGGAGTTGTCGCTCGTTGGCATCTTCCGCTCGTTCTGATGCTCCTTCTCCTGCTACTCCTCTTCACGGATTCCGTCAGCAGTCTTTCTTGGAATCCGTTTCCAAGAGACAACAGTTTGCGAGCACGCACCCGACGGTGCAAAAGCTGAACGTCCTCCTGTCCAAGTTGCTGGTGCTGCAGTCCCTCCCTTTCCAAGTGGTTGACTCAGCACCTTTCCGAGAAATGATGGCTTGTGCCGCGCCGTGGTGGAGAGTGCCAAGCCGTCATTTCTTCGCCAAAAAGGCAGTGCCAGCCCTGCATTCACATGTAGAAGAGATGGTGGGCCAGTCTTTGAGCATGTCGGTCTCTGCCAAAGTGCACGGCAGCACCGACGTGTGGAGCTGTAACTACGGTCAGGGACAGTACATGTCATTTACGGCCCACTGGGTGAACGTGGTGCCGTCACAGCCGCACCAGCAACTTGGACAGGTCACGCCGCTTTTGCCTCCACGTTTGCACGTCCTTGGTCCGGCAAAGATGTCCGCCTCTACCACCTCTTCTTCCGCCGTGTCCTCAGCCGCCACCCCCGTGCCAAGTCCCATTACCCGACCGGCATATCACATGTGCAGGGCGCAACGGTGTCACGCTGTGCTGCACCTGGTATGCCTTGGCGAACGTAGTCACACAGGGGAGGAACTTCTGAGTGTAATGAACAGAGAAATCGACAGATGGCTGTCTCCGCGCAAACTGAAAATCGGAACCATGTTGACCGACAACGGAAAGAACATGGTGTCTGCTCTGCGTCAAGGAAGGTTGTGCCATGCGCCATGCATGGCTCACGTGTTCAATCTGGTTGTCAAGCGGTTCCTAAAATCCACCATCCCACTGCAAGACATCCTTAAAATGTCACGTAAACTTTGCATGCATTTCAGCCATTCCTACACCGCAAAGCACACCCTCCTTGAGCTGCAGCGGCAGAACGGAATTCCACAGCATCGCCTGATCTGCGACGTTGCAACAAGGTGGAATTCAACCCTACACATGTTAGACCGCCTTTACGAACAGCGAAAGGCCATCACCGATTTCCTGATGTTACAAGCGGATAAAGGTACTCCCCTGTGTAACTTCGATGTCAGCCATTGGCAGCTCATGCGTGACACCTGCCGCTTGCTCAGGCCCTTTGAGGAGGCCACGCTATTCGTGAGTCGGCAGGACTATGGGATGAACGACGTCATTCCTCTGTTGCACGTCCTGGAACAAATGCTGTTAACAATGGCTGGTCAGGGTGCGGTAGACGTGGCGCACAGATCTCAACGCCACATGACCCCTGTGGGGGCAGGACAGGAAGAAGAGGAGGAGGTAGAGGAGGACATTTGTGCTCAGGAATTATTGAGTGAAATGGGTGGTTTTTCCACTCAGCGGACAGGAGTGGAGGAGCAGGAGCATCTGGTAGAGGAGGAGGAGGAGGAGACAGAGGACCCAGACGCACCGTGGCAGTATGCTGTGGAGATGGAGGCAGGGAGTCCCTCGCATTCCTTGGCACAAATGGCCCATAGCATGCTCGGTTGCTTGCGTAGCGACAGCCGAATAATAACCATCAGACAGAGGGATGACTTTTGGCTGTCCACCTTGTTGGACCCTCGCTACCGTTCAAAAATGGTGGCCTTTTTCACACCTGCTGAGAGGGAGGCCAAAATAACGTACTATAAAAACCACCTATGTAGTCAGTTGGTCTCTGCCTTTCTGCGTCAACGTCCATCCTCAGACACTGTGGGCCCTGTGCGCTCGTGTTCCGCTGCCATGGCAGCAGGGGAGGGGTGGGGTGGTAGGAGCAGTGGCAGCTCCACCAGCAGCGGCTGCCTCAGTCTGCGGTCGATGATGAGTAGCTTTCTTCACCAGCGCAGTGAGGAAACTACTAACCAGCCGCAGCAGCAGCAGCAGCATCAGGTGGACCTGGAGCAGGACCTCAAACAACAGGCTTGGGCCTACTTGGACAGCACCCTGTCAACCGAGGTAGACAATCTCCTTGACTACTGGGCAACGAAACTTGACCTTTGGCCCCAACTAGCTGAATTTGCCCTTGAAAGGCTGTCATGCCCGGCTAGTAGCGTGGCATCGGAGCGCGTGTTTAGTGCGGCAGGAGGTATTGTAACTCCGCGGAGGACACGACTGTCCACCCAAAGTGTGGAGAGACTCACGTTTGTGAAAATGAATCAGGCGTGGATTAGTCTGGATTTCAAACCACCAGTTCCTGACACAACTGACTAAATCCGCCATGAATCATGCCCCAAACATGTGCCACTTTCAGGTCTCCTCACACTGCTGGTGTGTTCCATTTTTTGTCATAGGGTGCTGGCAGATTACGGGCCTCCCATAGCTGCTGCCAGGCCCCTAATCTGCCATGGGCCCCTATACCGCCTCCTCATGCTGCTGCCAGGTCCACAGTGTCTCATGCCATGTGCCACTTTCAGGTCTCCTCACACTGCTGGTGTGTTCCATTTTTTGTCATAGGGTGCTGGCAGATTACGGGCCTCCCATAGCTGCTGCCAGGCCCCTAATCTGCCATGGGTCCCTATACCGCCTCCTCATGCTGCTGCCAGGTGCAGAGTCTCTCATGGGTCCCTGTACGGCCTCCCATTGCTGCTGTCTCCATCGCCACACTCTGCCATGTGCCACTTTCAGATCTCCTCACACTGCTGGTGTGTTCCATTTTTTGTCATAGGGTGCTGGCAGATTACGGGCCTCCCATAGCTGCTGCCAGGCCCCTAATCTGCCATGGGCCCCTGTACCGCCTCCTCATGCTGCTGCCAGGTCCACAGTGTCTCATGCCATGTGCCACTTTCAGGTCTCCTCACACTGCTGGTGTGTTCCATTTTTTGTCATAGGGTGCTGGCAGATTACGGGCCTCCCATAGCTGCTGCCAGGCCCCTAATCTGCCATGGGCCCCTATACCGCCTCCTCATGCTGCTGCCAGGTGCAGAGTCTCTCATGGGTCCCTGTACGGCCTCCCATTGCTGCTGTCTCCATCGCCACACTCTGCCATGTGCCACTTTCAGATCTCCTCACACTGCTGGTGTGTTCCATTTTTTGTCATAGGGTGCTGGCAGATTACCCTATGACCAGGCCCGTAATATGCCATGGGCCCCTATACCGCCTCCTCATGCTGCTGCCAGGTCCACAGTGTCTCATGCCATGTGCCACTTTCAGGTCTCCTCACACTGCTGGTGTGTTCCATTTTTTGTCATAGGGTGCTGGCAGTTTACGGGCCTCCCATAGCTGCTGCCAGGCCCCTAATCTGCCATGGGCCCCTATACCGCCTCCTCATGCTGCTGCCAGGTGCAGAGACTCTCATGGGTCCCTGTACGGCCTCCCATTGCTGCTGTCTCCATCGCCACACTCTGCCATGTGCCACTTTCAGGTCTCCTCACACTGCTGGTGTGTTCCATTTTTTGTCATAGGGTGCTGGCAGATTACGGGCCTCCCATAGCTGCTGCCAGGCCCGTAATATGCCATGGGCCCCTATACCGCCTCCTCATGCTGCTGCCAGGTCCACAGTGTCTCATGCCATGTGCCACTTTCAGGTCTCCTCACACTGCTGGTGTGTTCCATTTTTTGTCATAGGGTGCTGGCAGATTACGGGCCTCCCATAGCTGCTGCCAGGCCCCTAATCTGCCATGGGCCCCTATACCGCCTCCTCATGCTGCTGCCAGGTGCAGAGTCTCTCATGGGTCCCTGTACGGCCTCCCATTGCTGCTGTCTCCATCGCCACACTCTGCCATGTGCCACTTTCAGGTCTCCTCACACTGCTGGTGTGTTCCATTTTTTGTCATAGGGTGCTGGCAGATTACGGGCCTCCCATAGCTGCTGCCAGGCCCCTAATCTGCCATGGGCCCCTGTACCACCTCCTCATGCTGCTGCCAGGTCCACAGTGTCTCATGCCATGTGCCACTTTCAGGTCTCCTCACACTGCTGGTGTGTTCCATTTTTTGTCATAGGGTGCTGGCAGATTACGGGCCTCCCATAGCTGCTGCCAGGCCCCTAATCTGCCATTGGCCCCTATACCGCCTCCTCATGCTGCTGCCAGGTGCAGAGTCTCTCATGGGTCCCTGTACGGCCTCCCATTGCTGCTGTCTCCATCGCCACACTCTGCCATGTGCCACTTTCAGGTCTCCTCACACTGCTGGTGTGTTCCATTTTTTGTCATAGGGTGCTGGCAGATTACGGGCCTCCCATAGCTGCTGCCAGGCCCCTAATCTGCCATGGGCCCCTGTACCGCCTCCTCATGCTGCTGCCAGGTCCACAGTGTCTCATGCCATGTGCCACTTTCAGGTCTCCTCACACTGCTGGTGTGTTCCATTTTTTGTCATAGGGTGCTGGCAGATTACGGGCCTCCCATAGCTGCTGCCAGGCCCCTAATCTGCCATGGGCCCCTATACCGCCTCCTCATGCTGCTGCCAGGTCCAGAGTCTCTCATGGGTCCCTGTACAGCCTCCCATTGCTGCTGTCTCCATCGCCACACTCTGCCATGTGTAACTTTCAGGTCTCCTCACACTGCTGGTGTGTTCCATTTTTTGTCATAGGGTGCTGGCAGATTACGGGCCTCCCATAGCTGCTGCCAGGCCCCTAATCTGCCATGGGCCCCTGTACCGCCTCCTCATGCTGCTGCCAGGTCCAGATTCTCTCATGGGTCCCTGTACGGCCTCCCATTGCTGCTGTCTCCATCGCCACACTCTGCCATGTGCCACTTTCAGGTCTCCTCACACTGCTGGTGTGTTCCATTTTTTGTCATAGGGTGCTGGCAGATTACGGGCCTCCCATAGCTGCTGCCAGGCTCCTAATCTGCCATGGGCCCCTATACCACCTCCTCATGCTGCTGCCAGGTCCAGAGTCTCTCATGGGTCCCTGTACGGCCTCCCATTGCTGCTGTCTCCATCGCCACACTCTGCCATGTGCCACTTTCAGATCTCCTCACACTGCTGGTGTGTTACATTTTTTGTCATAGGGTGCTGGCAGATTACGGGCCTCCCATTGCTGCTGCCAGGCCCGTAATCTGCCATGGGCCCCTATACCGCCTCCTCATGCTGCTGCCAGGTGCAGAGTCTCTCATGGGTCCCTGTACGGCCTCCCATTGCTGCTGTCTCCATCGCCACACTCTGCCATGTGCCACTTTCAGGTCTCCTCACACTGCTGGTGTGTTATATTTTTTGTCATAGGGTGCTGGCAGATTACGGGCCTCCCATAGCTGCTGCCAGGCCCCTAATCTGCCATGGGCCCCTATACCGCCTCCTCATGCTGCTGCCAGGTCCAGAGTCTCTCATGGATCCCTGTACGGCCTCCCATTGCTGCTGTCTCCATCGCCACAGTCTGCCATGTGCCACTTTCAGATCTCCTCACACTGCTGGTGTGTTACATTTTTTGTCATAGGGTGCTGGCAGATTACGGGCCTCCCATTGCTGCTGCCAGGCCCGTAATCTGCCATGGGCCCCCGTACCGACTCCTCATGCTGTGACATTGCAACAAGGTGGAATTCAACCCTACATATGTTAGACCGCCTTTACGAACAGCGAAAGGCCATCACAGATTTCCTGATGTTACAAGCGGATAAAGGTACTCCCTGTGTAACTTAGATGTCAGCCATTGGCAGCTCATGCGTGACACCTGCGCTTGCTCAGGCCCTTTGAGGAGGCCACGCTATTCGTGAGTCGGCAGGACTATGGGATGAACGACGTCATTCCTCTGTTGCACGTCCTGGAACAAATGCTGTTAACAATGGCTGGTCAGGGTGCGGTAGACGTGGCGCACAGATCTCAACGCCACATGACCCCTGTGGGGGCAGGACAGGAAGAAGAGGAGGAGGTAGAGGAGGACATTGGTGCTCAGGAATTATTGAGTGAAATGGGTGGTTTTTCCACTCAGCGGACAGGAGTGGAGGAGCAGGAGCATCTGGTAGAGGAGGAGGAGGAGGAGACAGAGGACCCAGACGCACCGTGGCAGTATGCTGTGGAGATGGAGGCAGGGAGTCCCTCGCATTCCTTGGCACAAATGGCCCATAGCATGCTCGGTTGCTTGCGTAGCGACAGCCGAATAATAACCATCAGACAGAGGGATGACTTTTGGCTGTCCACCTTGTTGGACCCTCGCTACCGTTCAAAAATGGTGGCCTTTTTCACACCTGCTGAGAGGGAGGCCAAAATAACGTACTATAAAAACCACCTATGTAGTCAGTTGGTCTCTGCCTTTCTGCACCAACGTCCATCCTCAGACACTGTGGGCCCTGTGCGCTCGTGTTCCGCTGCCATGGCAGCAGGGGAGGGGTGGGGTGGTAGGAGCAGTGGCAGCTCCACCAGCAGCGGCTGCCTCAGTCTGCAGTCGATGATGAGTAGCTTTCTTCACCAGCGCAGTGAGGAAACTACTAACCAGCCGCAGCAGCAGCAGCATCAGGTGGACCTGGAGCAGGACCTCAAACAACAGGCTTAGGCCTACTTGGACAGCACCCTGCCAACCGAGGTAGACAATCCCCTTGACTACTGGGCAACGAAACTTGACCTTTGGCCCCAACTAGCTGAATTTGCCCTTGAAAGGCTGTCATGCCCGGCTAGTAGCGTGGCATCGGAGCGCGTGTTTAGTGCGGCAGGAGGTATTGTAACTCCGCGGAGAACACGACTGTCCACCCAAAGTGTGGAGAGACTCACGTTTGTGAAAATGAATCAGGCGTGGATTAGTCTGGATTTCAAACCACCAGTTCCTGACACAACTGACTAAATCCGCCATGAATCATGCCCCAAACATGTGCCACTTTCAGGTCTCCTCACACTGCTGGTGTGTTCCATTTTTTGTCATAGGGTGCTGGCAGATTACGGGCCTCCCATAGCTGCTGCCAGGCCCGTAATCTGCCATGGACCCCTGTACCGCCTCCTCATGCTGCTGCCAGGTCCACAGTGTCTCATGCCATGTGCCACTTTCAGGTCTCCTCACACTGCTGTTGTGTTCCATTTTTTGTCATAGGGTGCTGGCAGATTACGGGCCTCCCATTGCTGCTGCCAGGCCCGTAATCTGCCATGGGCCCCTGTACCGCTTCCTCATGCTGCTGCCAGGTCCAGAGTCTCTCATGGGTCCCTGTACGGCCTCCCATTGCTGCTGTCTCCATCGCCACACTCTGCCATGTGCCACTTTCAGGTCTCCTCACACACTGCTGGTGTGTTCCATTTTTTGTCATAGGGTGCTGGCAGATTACGGGCCTCCCATAGCTGCTGCCAGGCCCCTAATCTGCCATGGGCCCCTGTACCGCCTCCTCATGCTGCTGCCAGGTCCACAGTGTCTCATGCCATGTGCCACTTTCAGGTCTCCTCACACTGCTGGTGTGTTCCATTTTTTGTCATAGGGTGCTGGCAGATTACGGGCCTCCCATAGCTGCTGCCAGGCCCCTAATCTGCCATGGGCCCCTGTACCGCCTCCTCATGCTGCTGCCAGGTCCACAGTGTCTCATGCCATGTGCCACTTTCAGGTCTCCTCACACTGCTGGTGTGTTCCATTTTTTGTCATAGGGTGCTGGCAGATTACGGGACTCCCATTGCTGCTGCCAGGCCCGTAATCTGCCATGGGCCCCTGTACCGCCTCCTCATGCTGCTGCCAGGTCCACAGTGTCTCATGGGTCCCTGTACGGCCTCCCATTGCTGCTGTCTCCATCGCGACACTCTGCCATGTGCCACTTTCAGGTCTCCTCACACTGCTGGTGTGTTCCATTTTTTGCCATAGGGTGCTTGCAGATTACGGGCCTCCCATAGCTGCTGCCAGGCCCCTAATCTGCCATGGGCCCCTGTACCGCCTCCTCATGCTGCTGCCAGGTCCACAGTGTCTCATGCCATGTGCCACTTTCAGGTCTCCTCACACTGCTGGTGTGTTCCATTTTTTGTCATAGGGTGCTGGCAGATTACGGGCCTCCCATAGCTGCTGCCAGGCCCCTAATCTGCCATGGGCCCCTGTACCGCCTCCTCATGCTGCTGCCAGGTCCACAGTGTCTCATGCCATGTGCCACTTTCAGGTCTCCTCACACTGCTGGTGTGTTCCATTTTTTGTCATAGGGTGCTGGCAGATTACGGGCCTCCCATAGCTGCTGCCAGGCCCCTAATCTGCCATGGGCCCCTGTACCGCCTCCTCATGCTGCTGCCAGGTCCACAGTGTCTCATGCCATGTGCCACTTTCAGGTCTCCTCACACTGCTGGTGTGTTCCATTTTTTGTCATAGGGTGCTGGCAGATTACGGGCCTCCCATTGCTGCTGCCAGGCCCGTAATCTGCCATGGGCCCCTGTACCGCCTCCTCATGCTGCTGCCAGGTCCACAGTGTCTCATGGGTCCCTGTACGGCCTCCCATTGCTGCTGTCTCCATCGCGACACTCTGCCATGTGCCACTTTCAGGTCTCCTCACACACTGCTGGTGTGTTCCATTTTTTGTCATAGGGTGCTGGCAGATTACGGGCCTCCCATAGCTGCTGCCAGGCCCCTAATCTGCCATGGGCCCCTGTACCGCCTCCTCATGCTGCTGCCAGGCCCGTAATCTGTCATGGGCCCCTGTTGTCGCTTGTTGGCATATTCCGCTCGTTCAGATGCTCCTTCTCCTGCTACTCCTCTTCACGGATTCCGTCAGCAGTCTTTCTTGGAATCCGTTTCCAAGAGACAACAGTTTGCGAGCACGCACCCGACGGTGCAGAAGCTGAACGTCCTCCTGTCCAAGTTGCTGCTGCCAGGCTCGTAATCTGTCATGCGCCCCTGTACCGCCTCCTCATGCTGCTGCCAGGTCCAGAGTGTGTCATGGGCCCCCGTACCGACTCCTCATGCTGCTGCCAGGCCCGTAATCTGTCATGGGCCCCTGTACCGCCTCCTCATGCTGCTGCCAGGTCCAGAGTGTGTCATGGGTCCCTGTACGGCCTCCCATTGCTGCTGTCTTCATCGCCACACTCTGCCATGTGCCACTTTCAGGTCTCCTCACACTGCTGGTGGTTTCCATTTTTGTCATAGGGTGCTGTATGGCCTCCCATTGCTGCTGCCTCCACCGCCACACTGTGGCTCCACACTATGGTTTTGGCCCCGTGACTGCCCAAATGAGTGAAGTGTGCGGTGATTCTAAGATCGACGGCACTCATCTGCATGTCATACTGACTGTCAGTATTATTTCTCTTCCCCAGCAGACTCCAAGGGCATTTAAATTAAAGGTACAGTGTTCTGCACTAATATAAAGGCTCTCTGAAGCCTAGAAACACCCTTTTATAAGTTAAATTCGCAGCGAATATATTCGACTCGAATCGAAATTTTTTCACGAATTCGCCGAATCAGTCGAATCGAATTTTTGAATAATCGCTCATCTCTAATCATAATGCTTGCAATGTTAAGCTCTCATTGGTCAATGCATCCATGTGACCATGCTGTCCAATGAGAGGGGCATCTGAGGCTTCTTTCAGTAAGCTATTCCAGAAGAGAGAAGCACTTCTTATTGGTCATGCTGGCACCACCATCTTGACTAAGGGAAACCAGCAGTGAAGCGTTGCGGCTTCACGTCCAAGCTCCTACTGCGCATGTGTGAAATGCGCTGTGCGTTGTGACTGGGCCGCAGTCTTCTGAGATATGTTGCATTTCCCAGAGGGCTGGGGGGAGGGGGCGATCTCCCGGTTCAGCCAGAAACTGAGCCGAAAGTGGGAGCGGATACCTGTCAAGACCAGGTACCTGCTCCCACAAAAGCTGCCAAATGTGGTGGGGGGACGCGAACTTCCGACTCAACTGGGAACTGAGCTGGAAGTGGGAGCGGGTATATGTCAAGACCAGGTCCTCGTTCCCCACAAAAGGTGCCAAATGTGGCAGGAGGGAGGCAGATAAGCGGAGCTTCCACTTTTGGGTGTAACTTCTCTTCAAATGACAGTGATTGATTCACCACCAGTGAATGTTTGATAAAAGACACATTCACTGCTTTATAAATATACCTTTTAGTTTATTAAAAAACGGTGTATCGTGAACATTTTTTTAAATTTAGTTTTCCTATAACAATTTTTTTCCATCCTTTTTTCCATCTCACTGTCACTGCCCCTTTCAGCCACTTTCAGTATATGTGCACTGACTCCACTTATATTTTAAAATATGACACCAGAAAAAAAAAGATATGCCTTTTCCTGCTCATATTACTGACTCACTAATCTTCCCAACATATGTTTTCTCTTACTATAACACATTTAGACTGGTCATGTAATCGACACATCCTCCTTGGAACTCAGCGAGAAGAAAATAAGTAGAATGGGATATAGAGACATAGAAGACCAACTGCAGAAAAAGGCCAAGTGGTCCATCAAGTCTGTGGATAGACGCACATTTATCTGCATCATATTTCAATGATTCTGCTGAAAGTTGGTAAACTAATAGTTTCCAAGGTAATTGTGACCTTTCTCCTTCTAGCTTGAAGTCCCGTCTCTGTGTTCTTGAATCTGACTTGACATCATCCTTGTGTAGTCCCTGTACAGCAGGGCTTAGACTGTGGGTAGAGAGAAGCAGCACAAGGAACCAATCACAAAATAAGTGTGCTGAAAGGAAGAGAGAAGAGTGTCAGAGATGTTCTTATCAGTCTGCCGCTTCTATTTTTACTGTTAAGACATAGGCTGGGGGTGCGGAGATGACTTGTATGTGTTACTGAACGACAACTGAGAAAATCATGTCTTCTCCCTTGCCAGACAGGGCCATGCTGGGGGGCAGAGCTGTGTAAACCTCAAGGCTCGATGGACAGAAATTATATTTCTTTTGCAGGTAAAACAGCTTTCATATATTCAGGGCTGGGACAAGGGCTGGGCAGGAGGGGCGGCTGCCTTGGGCATTGTGGTATCATGTGAGATGGGGGGGGGGGCACCACAAGTAGATTAGGGAAGGGGATTTGTGTTGTGAGGGGTAGGCAGGGGGTTCGAATTGTTCTAGGAAAGGAAATTTAGGGAGGTGTGCTAGGAGTGGTGATTTGGGGGGATTTGTGTTGGGAGGGGAGAAGAGGATTTGTGCTAGGAGGGAGGATTTGGGGTGGGGTGCTAGAAAATGTGATACGATAGAGGGGGGAAGGAATTTGTGCTAGGAGGGGAATATTTTCTTTTTTCTTTTTTGTGTTGGGGGGGTAATTGTATTAGTAGGGATACTTGGGGGGATTTGTGCCAAGAGGGGAATTGAGGGGGGGGGGGTAGTTCATGTTAATATGAATTTGTGCAAGGAGGCGTTATTTTTCTTTTTTTTTTTTTTGGGGGGGGGGGTGTACTAGTAGGGATGATTGGGGGATATTTTTGCCAGGAGGGGAATTTGGGGGGGGGTAATTTGTGTTAGGATGGGGGATTGGGGGAAGGGAATTTGTGCTGGGGGGGATATGGAGTAGGGGGAGAGAATTTGTGCAGGGAGTGGGGATTTGTGCTGGGGCATATGGGGAGAGAGGATTTGATCTGGGGAGATGGGGGGCAGTTTTGTACTGGGAGGAATTTTTAATGGGGGGTAAGCATGCAGATTAGTGCTCGTTTTTATTTTTATTTTTTTTGGGGGGGTGGAATTTGTGCTGACACATAATGCTCATACATCTTGGGGGGCTCTATTTGGCATGTTCGCCCTGGGCTTTAGATAACGTTGTCCCAGCACTGCATATACTGTATGTATTCAGCAGTGTATTTAGGTGTTTGCGCAGCGTTCAGATTTAAAGTGTAGCACAAATTATACAATATCTTAAAAAATATAGAAAAATTGCTTCTTAGCATTTAAATGCACTTTCCCTTTGAGAACGTGTATTGACACGAAACGTGTTAGGGAGGTGCCTAACTGTAGTGATGTCACTCCGCATGGCCCACATGGACGGACGGCGGCCATCTTGGTTTTTTCTGATGTAAGTCCATTTACCTTCTGTCATGTCCTTTTGATTTTACAATAAACTACTACACTATTGGAGACTTCCCTCTTGGGCTTGTTTTTGCTGCGAGCCCCCCCCCCCCCCCTCTTTTAAGGTGAATCCTGATGATTGGGCATATGGTAATGTGAATGGTTCCCCCCTGGTGGCTGATGACTGAATCCCTGGAGTCTGCATATCCCTCTATGATGTGTGTCACTTACCTGGGTGTTGCTGGCCAGATGACCCCCTGTGCTGCAGTGTTCCAGATGTAGATGACCAGGAGTTGGTCTTATTATGCTCCAATGCGCAAGAGATTGCGCTTTCTGGTTAGTGCAATCTACATCCATTCTCACAGCCACAGCAGTCACGGATTTTCTCACCATTTATTGTTGTCATTGGAAATATTGACTTTCATCACATATGTCACTGTATGCACTTTAAACATCAAGTTCGTGACGTTGTTCCACATCATGATCCTCAGCGCTGTGGAGCGTGGTTTACACTTGTTCTGTTTTTAGATATATACTTATGATACTACCAACTTTTCATTAATTTTATGTACTCATATGGTCATAATTAATTTATATTTATTTATTGAATTTGATGTCTCTAGCGCTGCATATATTTATATTTATAAATTTTATGAGGAGGTCCCAGAGGTTTGCCTTTTATGCGAGCAGCTTTTCCTTTATTTATTTGTTTATTCACCCAGCACTCGTTTATTTGATTTGATTTTTGAGAAATTTTAACTTAGTTCTCTTTGTTTATGAGGGGGCTGGGGTGCTGTGTTTACCATAATTACCCTCTCTGTATAGTACTGGCAGATCTCATCAGCTCTAAACTAGGTTTGAACACTGTCTGTCCTAGCAAAGGATTAAAGATTTAAAAGCTGGGCATCTTTATGGTATGTTAATTGCTAACATAAAAAAAAAATAGTGCACTCCAATTTGACCGACGCAGGAGTGCACCATTTTTTTTCTCTGCTGGGGGATACTTCTGTTCTGACAGAGGTACTGTGTTTACTGCACCACTGGCCCCGATGACGGCATAAAGCTGTGGTTAGTGTCTTCTTTCAACTTTCCAAATGTGAGTGCATTATTTTCAGCTTATCGATTTTTTTTTTTTTTTTTTTCTTTCAATAAAGTGTTTTATTGTGATAGTACAATGCACTTTCCTTTTGTCTTGTAGCAATGGCAGCATGTCCAACCCTTAGGGTCTGGTCTAGGCAGATGGTCAGAAATTCTGGTGGCATGGCGGCCAGCTCCTCAGCTTAATGTTGACTGGAACTGTTTCCAGCGGCCTCACACTACTGCATGGACACGTTGAGCGATGTGCTCTGTTGGTTGTCTCACATTGTCCTTCTGTTGGTACAGATGCGCCGGATCCTTCAGCTGAAATGTTGGTGGGCTAAACCAGTCAGTAAGAAGAGACTGGAGAGAATGCCATTTGAGGGTGAATGTGAGTCTTTAGCTACATACATCAAGAAATGTATCAATGAGGATCTCCACTGGTGAATGGATCCCTCAAGAGAGAAAAATACTTCCTTTCATTCCCCTCAGGCCTTCATTTCCAAAGACAAACTGGACAATTTATTTCTGCACAAGACTTGCCCTTCCAAACCCTCCAATTCAGGTCTCAAGACTCCGCAATGAAGGTGTGCCCCCACGTTTTCCAGTGGGGAGATGTCTGCAGGTCCTTTTGGCCACATGGTGCTGGGAGCTACTGAACACCTGTATTCAGGAAGATGTATTCTTTGGCTACAAACTGGAGTTTGGACCCGCCCTTCATCCCGGTTTTTGCCCTCCAATGTACCATTCTACCCATCCATGATCCATGGTCAGCCCAATGGTGAGGGCGTTCATGAAGGTTGTGAGGATCACAATGGCTTTGTTCGAAGCAGTCCTGTACTTTCAACAACATTCTGGGTCTCTGCAGTACATTATTCTGCTAGATTGGAATAGGTCAGTCAGGACCAGTAATTCTCTGGCTTGGTGTATTTCCATCAGATTGCTGGAACCGGGCAGATCCTTCTTCCTGCTAACTTGAACCATCCACACCACAGATGACAGGCAGGGCATGCCTCAAGCAACTTGGACAGTAAAGGACCCTCAAGTTTTTGTACATGACCTGGAGTTAAAGGCCATTCACCTGTCCCTTCTGCACTGGATAGTTCATCTGTGAGAACGCCTAGTCAGCGTGCAGTCAGAAAATGCCACAGCAGAGGCTAACTTCGACCGCCAAGGTGGAACAAGAAGTTGCGTGGCTCTAAAGGAGGCAGATCTCATTCCAGCCTGGGAAGAAACCGATTGTGAGTGGTATGTTGTGTTAATGGGAACACATAACTAGGGTTTTTTTTCAGCAGGAACGTGGGGGAATGCAGTTCCAGCACTGAATGTATGTCATGGCAAGGGGTGCCAGGGTGTGCTGAGGGTCTATTGTTGCTGTCTGCTGGAGGGATCTATTGCTGCTGGGGAGGTGTATTGTTCCTGGTGGGGTCTTATGTTGCTGGGGGGGATCTATTGTTGAGGGAGAGGTCTATTGTTGCTGGTTGCTGGAAGGTCTACTAATGCTGGCTGCTGGGAGATCTTTTGTTGCTGTCGAAGGTCTGATACTGCGGGTCTATTGTTGCTGGGGGGGGGAGGTGGTCCATTGTTGAGGGGATACAAATTACAATACATGTAACTTAGCCCCCCAAAATGAATAGTTCTGTATTCTCTAAAAGGGGCAGTACTGGGTACAGAAATGGGTAGAGAGTGGAACAAAGGGACAATGCTCAGAGGTGGGTAAGTGGCATAGACAAGGGATGACTCGAAGGGGGGATGGAGAGTACCTGCACCTATTCGCTGAGAAATAAATCCCTGCACATAACAAACATATAATGTGGTCTCTCCTTTTATGTTTTTTCCCCTCAGATGATGCATAATGTTTGAACATCTCTGGACTTGTTCTTTAGTTTCAAATGCAGCCTCCTCACAGTGATAATCATATCAGTGGACCAGACCTGTGCAATGTATATTGGTACAGCTGCTTCTAGTATGTTTGGTAAAGCAATCTGTATCATAGAAATTTGCCATGTGTAAGAACCAAATTTGTTTTCACCTTTTTGTATCCTTTTGTTTCATCTCAGTACTGCTGATCTCAGCCTCTTGGCAGCAACTTCCTGCCATCATGCACTCTAGTGATGACCGCGCATCGTTGTTCTTGATTGGCTTTATGATGGCGACAACAGCAGACCATGCTTATGCAGTGTGTGTCAGCACAGCTGCTTGTAGGCTCCATCAGGGGCTCATATGACAGCGAGGCACCACAGGACCACAGTTTGGCGACCTGCAAAAATCGCTGTCACCCTGCAACAGGAAATGACTGACTAAAGACCTTCATGGCAGGATCACCCAGTATTTTTTAATGAAAGCTGATTGACTGTTGCATTACAGTAACATGTTGGGGCTTATCTGAAATGTTTGTGGTTGGGTTCATATTTACTTTACCGCCTGGCTAAGTTGTGCTCTCATGATTCTCACTGTTCTACAACCTCACAGAATAAGATTTCTGAAGTCAGTTCCTTTCTAGCAGGCTATGCACCTAATTTTTCTGACTTTCTGAATTTTAGACTAATTCACTCAATAACCGCCAGTTGATTGCACTTATCTGCATGTTTTTTAGTTTTATCTGTATGCAAACTTCCTTTTTTTGCTCATAGCAATATTGTGGCCTCTTGTTTTAGCATACACATGTGCTACAAAAAAACTGCAGAAAATCCTACCAAAGGAAAAAAAACATGTAACAGATCTGTATGGAATAGGGTCTCTGTGGGGTCCCTTCTACCAGCTCATTTTAGCCAGTATTACTCTTCTCAGAATATGCACTTTGACACAGCTGGGTCATCTTGGGTGTGCACACCCAATCACAATAGCACAGGAGAACTTGGGGGACAGGCCGATGGCAGATGACGTTTGCAGCACATAAAGATGTGGAAGTAGGAATTCTGCAGGGAGGACGTTTGTAGATAGCTTCCAAGTTCTGCATCATGTTTATAAGAGACGGACACACAGCAATAATGGGCAGAAGATTAAGAGAAGAGAACGAGCAGAAGATGGAACAAACAGAGTGCATGGAAGATTGCATGAACAGAGCAGGAAGAAGATGAAGTGAACAAAGAGGGAAGAAGATGGAGTAAACAGAATGGACAAGAGATCAATTGAATAGTGCGGGCAGACGATGGAGCAAACAGAACAGGCAGAAGATTGAGCAAGCAGAGAGGGCAGAACATGGATTGAACAGAGTAGGCTTAAGATGGATTGAGCAGAGCGGGCAGAGGTTGGAGCGAACACAGCGGGTGGAAGATGGTTTGAACAGAGTCAGCAGTAGATGGATTGGACAGATGGGACAGAAGATGGAGTGAGCAGAGAGGGCAGAAGAAGGGCTGGACAGAGAAGGAAGAATATAGATTGAACAGAGTGGGCAGAAGTTGAAGCAAACGGTAGACGTGTGCAGAGCGGGCTGAAGATGGAGTGGATAGAATGGGCTGAAGATGGAGTGGACAGAATGGGCTGAAGATGAAGTGGACAGAATGGGCTGAAGATGAAGTGGACAGAATGGGCTGAAGATGAAGTGGACAGAATGGGCTGAAGATGAAGTGGACAGAATGGGCTGAAGATGGAGTGGACAGAATGGGCTGAAGATGGAGTGGACAGAACGGGCTGAAGATGGAGTGGACACAGCAGGCAGAAGATGGATTGAAAAAATAGGCAAATGCACACCAGAAATTTGCATTTTGTTTCGGATGCATACATTCATTGAATTTTGTTTTGTTTCATTCATTATGTTGAACCAATATTCATTGGTCCTGGTGGATATGAAAAATTTAGCAGTTTTTTCAGAAGATTGCTATATATTTTGGGTAGATTCGATATTCATATATCGAAACTATTCGGATGGATTCAATATTTTCAGACGCAACAGAACAAATAATGCAAAATTTGGGTGCCCCAAATTTTTCAAACCTAAAAATTGCATTAGACTGTAGAACTGACTGACCATAACAATTACAACTTCAATTTAAATCACAAATTTACTCGAATCCAAATCATTAAACAAATTAAAAAATTTAATTAATTTCCCCATGTGCTTGAACTACGCATCATGTGATGGCATTCAAATGATACGAACACATTTGTTAATTTTGTTATAACTATTTTTGGATTCATGGACATTCCTTACTGTGCCCATTTGGAGATTCATATACATCTGAATCTCCAAAAGTCAATTCATAGAAGCAATAGGTTCATTACAAAATGAAATGCACATAGAGCAAGCAGCAGATGGCGCAAACACAGTGGATGGAAGATGAATTGGACAGATTGTGTAGAAGATATAGCAAGCAGAGAGGACAGAATGACTGAACAGATAAGGCAGAAGATGGATTAAATAGAGGAGGCAGAAGATGGATTGGACAGAGCTGGCAGAACATGGACTGGACAGAGCGGGCAGGAGTTGGACTGGACAGAGCGGGCAGCAGGTGGAGTGGACTGAGCGGGCAGCAGGTGGAGTGGACTGAGCGGGCAGCAGGTGGAGTGGACTGAACAGGCAGCAGGTGGAGTAAACTGAGCCGGCAGAAGGTGGAGTGAACAGAGCGTTCAGAAGGTGGAGTGGACAGGGCAGGCAGAAGGTGCAGTGGACAGAGCGGGCAGCAGGTAGAGGGGACTGAGTGGGCAGAAAATAGGGTGACTAGAGCAGGCAGAAGATGGAGCAAACAGTGGACAGAAGATGAATCTAACTGAGGGGTGGAAGTGATTTAGATGAGGACTAAATGTCCGGTGATTATCTGCTCCTGTTCTAATTAATCTTGCTGGCTAGCTCTGGAATGTGGCACATAAAGAAACTCACACTGAAACGTTTGGTCTGTGAAAACTTCTTCTCTAATTTATTGAAATGAAAAAGTGAGTTTATATATGCAAAATTATGCGAACATCACGTGAGAACAGCATAAGCATTCTATTAGTCTTTGATTGGTCACTCTACATGAAAACAACCTTCTTCAGAGTATAGGCATGATCTTGGCCGATGTGTAATCTATAGAAAGAATAATATTCCTTTGTCTTCAAATTCACTCGAGGGGAGGGGTTGCTTAGCAGACATTTCTTGAGCAAGGAGGACTACAAAGACCAGCAGACAACAAATATACACACAACACATATATTCATGTAAAGCATTTAGAAATATACAAATATAAAAGTATAAAAGTAGATATATATAGAAAAATCTATATATTCAACAAGAAACCAAATAGGCATTTTACCATATCCATCACAGAAGCTCGAGCTTACTCAACTGTTATGCTCAGGTTTTTTGCACAAAAGATCCAACAAGCTTCCACAGTGGCAAAGGTCTTTCTGTAAATGTTTTTTATTTACTACAGACTGCCCCAAGAAATCCACAATGGTCATGGCAGAGACTTTGAGAGTCGTCTAAGGCAGTTGCTAGATTTTTTGGGCATTCAGATCTCCAAAACAACCGCCTATTATCCGCAAGAAGACCCACAGCCTAAAAGATTAAATTGCACCCTTCTCGACATGATAGGGACCCTGACAGTGAAAAAGAAACCACACTGATGCAGGCTCATCTCTGTGTATAACAGCACTGAGAATGGTGCCAAAGGTTAGTCCCCATACATGTTCATGTTTGGGAGGAAGACTCGACTGCCCATGGATTTGCCTTCGTCACCTCTTTAGTAGGAGTGAGCTGTACTGCACTGGGCTCAGTTCAAGCAGAATCATCAACCCTATTGAAGTAAATCTGAACTTCACCTATCAAATTAAAAATGCCCGTTTTCTAAGTTAATAGGCAAGAAGGTATAAACAAAATGGCATGGGGTGGACACAGCCCTGGAGAACATGTACCAATGCAATTTTTTTTCCCAAATTCCATTTGGTCAGCAGCAGTGATTTTTTGTTTTAAATGTTTAAAGTGAAACATTAAAAGGAAAGGAGCACTTATAAGAGTAGCCAAACACCCATGCATCCTCATGCCAGTAAACATGGGCTTCTAAGGTAAACGTTTATGTAAACAAGGCCAAAAAAGTAGATTATATTCTCGTCACCTGATGACAGCACTGAAACCGCTTATCTAAGGCTAACAGTCCCGCTCCGACGTGCTGACAGAACA
Organism: Staurois parvus; assembly: GCF_062004578.1. Lineage (NCBI taxonomy): Eukaryota > Metazoa > Chordata > Amphibia > Anura > Ranidae > Staurois > Staurois parvus. The sequence continues at coordinate 113,859 of NW_028317950.1, read as the reverse complement.
TCGGAGCGGGACTGTTTGCCTTAGATAAGCTGTTTGAGACTTTAATATTTGGTGCACAGTCTACCGCACCTGCCATTACAGACTTGAGACTCCCGGCGTACTGACCTCGGACCTGTTTATACAGATAGAAGATCTAGAGACACGCACTGTCAGCGGTCTATGTTATTGATGCTCTGTCATCAGGTGAGGAGAATATACTATACCTCTATGTGATTGCTTGTTTGGCTGCTCTTAGAAGTGCTCTCCTCCTTTTCTCTTTTAGATTACTGCTTTGTCTATTCAAGAGATTCACCTGGGTGCAGCTGCTTGAAGATTAGAGAGTCATCCACCTTCACTTGATTCTACAATCTGGATTTGTGAGAATTTCTTTTTTTTCCTCCACTGTAATCCTGCAGCTCCCTTGCACTGGCAAGGTGATTTGTATACAGATTTGTACGTTTACAATTGCTGGCAAATTACATTTTGCTGCCAAAAAAAAACAAAAGCACACAGACCCCCCTCCGAGGGTCTTTATGTATTCTTGGAGACCTTTAAAGGGGTCTGTGCTATATTTTTTTTTTTAAGAAGCTGTCATTGAATGTCATTTGCAGACAATTTAGGCTGTATAATTCTTTTGTTTTTAAATGTTCCTCTTGCTGTAGCACATCGTACAGCAAGAATTTTTTTTTTTTTTAAATGCATGTGGTCCCCCGAAAAATCCATACCAGACCCTTAATCCATATATGCAGACTGACTGGCCAGGAAAAAGGGAGAAGATGAACGTGCACCCTCCCCCCTTTGTGAACCATACCAGGCAACATGTCCTCAACACGGGAGGAGGGCGCACAATGCCATGTCAAGGGAAAGGGCCTCATGCCCTAATAATAAGGTGGTCCCCAGATACCGTTAACTGCAATATTTGGGCAGTGATGTCACCTTACTTAAGTGGGGGGATTCCTAATGCCGTCAGTGGATCCTAGGGATGCAACAGGTGCGAGCACCCTCTGCTTCTTTAGGAACAAGTGACAGCAGAAACTGTCATTCATATATATATATATATATATTTATATATATATATATATATATATATATATACACACCCACAGAGGGTATGTGAATCATCTAAGAAGGGGCTTAAGAAGACTACTGAAAAGTTCTAGGCTGCATCAAATGTCTGAGGTGTGTGGAACAAAAGGAACTTTGACCTGAGAGTAAGAGTTCAGGATTTACAACCGGGAAAGTAATCAGGTGCTTCTAAGAAATTTGGGTGCTCATGAGCAGCTGGCTGGTGAGTGGAGATTCTAACCTTATACCATCTGCAAGCAACTGTCCAGTCTGCCAGTGTATCCGAGGGGTAAGCAGGACCATTGAAGGTATGGCACCAGAATCCGCTACTTCTGAGCAAGGCTGTTCAGATGTCCCAGCAGGGCATCATCTTTGAGGAAAGATCCAGTAACCCTTCATTCTTCACTGCCTGTCGAAAAGAAGGAGAATGATAGTGTGAAGATGTCTGCACAGACTGGATGTGGTCTTCTGAGCCAATGGATACCATCCTATCTACCTCTACTACACTTATTTGGGGATCCTTAGGCCTTAAGTCCCTGAGTTTGTGCCTTAGATCTGAGAGTAAAGTGGACAGGAGGAGTATTCTGTTCCACCAGTAGAGAAACAAATTAGAGCTCCCTCAATCAGTCTTTGACTACGAGGAAGAGCCCCTAAGGAAAGCCAATCATGGCCCAAGGAGCAGAGAAGCAAAAGATTGATATGCCCTCCAAAGAGGCTGACATATGACTCTATAGGACAGAGCTCAGAAGAGACTGTGTCCACAGCCTGGAGGTCTTCGGAGATGCCCATACTTTTCAATGATGCACTGTTGAAAGAAGACCCTGGTCCACCTTTTGACACACTATAGTGGGAGTTTCCTATGCCTGCTCCTTTTGAAAAGCAATGCCGTAAAATTATCCCAATCTCTAGGGACACATTCAGTTAATGCAAACTGTTTATTGGTGATTTTATGTGACGCCTAATGTTATGTTTTTTCTTCTGTGTCCCCTGTTGCCTTTTTGGGGTAAAAGACGTTTTGGTGGAGAGAGTATAAAGCCCCAGTTGGCCAGGATTGCAGCTGTACAGACCAGGCTGTTACAGCCCACAGAGCTACTGCAGTGCCATTTCTCTGTCTTCCTTTTCCATTTCCATATGGTGGGAGCTTCACAGGGAGAGAGAGAGGAGGAAGACATTGACAGGCCACCTGAAGCCCCACCCATCGCCAAGAAACAAGAGATACCTGTGCTCAAATCCCAACAGCTAGTGCATGCATTTATCCATCAGGTGCTAAAGGGGTGTAACCACATAGTAACACTAGAAATTCTGAAGGACCCTCTGCACACTGGTATATACCCTTTCAAGCAGACTATACAATAAATAGGGATATTTAGTTCACACACATTTGCGTAAGCAGAGCAAAGTAGGACTGGCCATAGAGGGATTGCTTTGATGCAGTTGGCCAGCTTAAGCATGTATTGCAATATGTGTGAACTAAATATCCCTATTTATTGCATAGTCTGCTTGAAAGGGTATATACCAGTGTGCAGAGGGTCCTTCAGAATTTCTAGTGCCCATCGCCAAGAGACACAGTGATTGGCTACTGAGGCATGTAAAAGCCCACCATGGAGCCAGGGGACCTGCTTGGATCTGAAAACTGCTGGAATCTTCAAGAACTGCTAGAAGTTGTAGTTTCTGGATATGCAGCTCCTGTGCAGAAGAGACTTTGTAGGACTACAAGTCACAAAAGAGAACTGAGCAAAGAGAGGAGGAAAAGGAATGGGAAGCCCAGACTACAGACAGTCATCACATGGAGAGTGGTGCCGTGCAGAGCTGCAGGTGTGTTGCTGACCCTTTTGGGCTCTGCTGAGGTTACTGATGCAGTGGAAACTTAGTGTGGCTTGGGACCAATCTGTTTCACCATCTAGAGACCACTGCTGTTGTCAGAAAGACCGTGCCCTGGAGCAGAGGAACTTGGTGAGCCATAGGAAAAGTCATCTGAGTGCCCTAGTTTCACCTGAGATGGTTGCTACTGTGACCAGAGTTGCTGCCATGGAGATTGGATATCGCAGGAAGCAGACTACTGGGTGTCCAGGGTTCCAGATACCCACAAGAGGGAGAAGGCTCTGCAATACACTGCTGAGTGGTGAGAGGCCACTGACCACGATCCTATTATTCTCCATTTAAAGGGACAGCACTACTGATATTCGGAATGCAGCTTTGGGAATTCCTCCCCCCACTAATGTTGGGATTACAATAACACTTTTAGAGTGCGCTGACTTCATCTTGGGCCCCAATGCTAGCCAGCAACATCAGGTATGCCACAGACCATGGGGAGGTGTTAAGGAGAAACTGTTTACTGCCGCTGCCATAATTTTTGTTTTTCTGGGTACATCATTCAAATAAACATACTTTTATTCAGCTTTGGTGTGTCAGAGGGTGTGGCACTGCCGGAAGGGTAGTCGTCGCTAAAAACCAAGAACCCTGTACAACAGTGGCACTAAATGAGCTAGTTTTGTATTGAGTCAGATTAAACTTTAAAGTAAATCTAAACCCAATCACTAGAATCTTAAGTAATATTTAATATGAAATGTCAGTTCCAAAAATATTTTTATCTTTTCAAATCTGCAGTTCCATTATAATAGTCCCTGTTAATCCTGACTACAAAGGTAACTTCCTTTTATATGGTGATAATTCTTGGTTGCTGTCTCCCATTTACGCCGCTGTGTTGTCACCCTGTCACATGGGATTCCAATTGAGACTACAAGTGGCAGTTTCAACACACATTTCACAATGTATTTTCTACTCTTGTCCCCACCAGCAAACCCATTCTAAGAAACTCCATGCAACTATTGCTGGAGTGCATGTAGATGGGGAATGGCTGCAAAGAAAGTGCAGAAGATCAGCAGCAGGGGTTATAAATTATGATACACAAAGCAAATGAGAGGTTACCTTCAGTGAAAATTGCATGTCAAATTATGAATGCTCCCTTTGCATAACTGCTTATTTTTTGATAAATAATGCGAGGCTGCATTCAGTTTTAATACCCAATGCAAAGGATATTGAAAAACAGGATTTTTGCACACAGTCAGATGACAAAAGCAAACACAGCATCACCCTTATTCTATTACTTTCACTGTGATTTTTATGGGGGGACTGGGGGATACCAAGTAAACAGATCTGGCATTTTCATGTAAGGTCCTCTTAATTATTAAAACAAATTTCATGATTGCACAATATAGGATAAAGTGCATGCAGTCACTTTGAGGCAACTGAGTCCTGAACCCAAAATTGTTGAAATTTGTGACATTTTGAAATCCTGATGAGCTGTACAATGATTTTTGCTATCTAATAAAGTATTCAAAAAAAGGAAGGAAACCATGAGGCACTAAACAGATGACATAAGAGACAAACAAGGAAGCATTGTTGTGTTTGTTGTCATTGCAGCACAAACTTTGTTTGAAAGAAGAATGGCACATCCATGGATGATGGGGCACACCGGGTGGCTGGTTGTCTTTGTCTTCATCTATGGATTTAGAAGTGGTGAGTTACAAATTCTCTTATCTATGTCTGGGAAATTTTAGCTACTTTAGTCATTGGGAAAATTCCCTATTTTGACTAAAGCATGTGGACCTCCCTCCAAATAATTGAGTTCAGGTGTTTCCATTGAAGAGTACTGTTAATACTATAACATACAAAAACATCTTGGACTATTGTGCTCCTCCAGCTTTGTGGTAACACTTTGGAAAAGGACCTTTTCTGTTCCAACATGACTGTGTCCCTGTGTACAAGTCCAGCTCCCTAAAGACATGGGTTATTGAGTTTGGTGTGGAGGAACCCAAGTGGCATACACAAATTTTGACAAAGCTTGAAAATTTAAAAAAATACTTTTTTTTTTCTCTTTAGAAACTGAGCACTCCAAAGACATACTATTAGATTAATTGGATCCTGTCTAAATTGGCCCTAGTATGTGTATGTATGTAAGGTAGGGAAACTGGATTGTAATCTTCTTTGGCAAGGTCACATGCCTAAGAAGCTTGCATATGAATGTACCCTGTGTACATTTTCAAATAAAACTACCCATAATAAATAAAAAGTGGGTAAATTTGTGGTAATGTACTTTATTGAATGTAGTGGGGGTTTTTTTTAATAGCTTTTAGCTTTTTTGTGTGCATTTGATTAGTATTTTTGTATTGTTGCTCTAATTTTCTTTTTGTTTTTTTTTATGCTGTCTGGTTTTTTTTTTCATTCTGTAACACATATGTTAAATAATAAGATTGAGGGGCTTTTTTTGCGCAAGAACAGGTTCAGGATAGATGAAACTAGTAAAGTAAAACTAGTAAAGTAAAGGATAGATGAAACTAGTAAAGCTCATTGCACCCTTAAAAACTACCTTCATTTTGCCTTCTATATTGGCTTCAGTGCATTTCACCAAAATTATGAAATTTCCTGAAATGTTCCGATTTTCAGTAAAACTTTATGGAAATGAAAAAAAAACCTCAATATTTATAAGTTTATAGTACACATACACTACATTGCCAGAAGTATTGGGACACCCCTCCAAATAATTGATTCAGGTGTTCCAATCACCTCCATGACCACAGGTGTATAAAATCAAGCACGTAGGCATGCAGACTGTTTCTTACATAGTTAGTCTGGCTGGAAAAAGACAAGAGTCCATCCAGTTCAACTATCAAAAAAAAAAGCTATAATCCTATAACCACAGTTGATCCAGAGGAAGGCAAAAAACCCCAGCAAAGCATGATCCAATTTACTCCTGCAGGGAAAAAAAATTCCTTCCTGATCTCCCGAGAGGCAATCTGATATTCCCTAGATCAACTTTACCTATAAATGTTAGTATCCAGTTATATTCTGTGTATCCAAGTAAGAATCCAGGACTTTTTTAAAGCAATCTACTGAGCTGGCCAGAACCAACTCTTGAGGGAGTCTATTCCACATTCTCACAGCAATCACTGTGAAGAAACCTTTTCATGTTTGGAGATTACATTTCTTTTCCTCCAGACGTAGAGTGCCCCCTTGTCCTCTGTTTCTTCATGGTGATAGACTCTCTGGAGTCTATATTTTAAGGGATGTCTGTATTATTTTGTGAAATGTTTTATGAATATGTGTGTGCAGTTGGATATAATTTTGTGTTGGAGTTCTCATTGTTTATAATTTTGTTGTGGAATTAATTCACAATGGCAATAAATGAATCCTAATCAAATATCCCCTCTGCTGCCTCTGTCCCCGGTCACCTACACACTATTCCCTGCACTGCTCCACAGACTTGGAATGGGCACACCTTTGCAATAAAAAAAACCATAAAGCGCTAAGACTACCACTCTTCTAGGATTGTTGGGTCGCTGGTCAGCCTCTGCTCTCTGCAGTTCTATTCACTGGACCCTACAGCCCTGGTCAAAAGTTTTGAGAATGACACAAATATTAATTTTCACAAAGTTTGCTGCTTCAGTGCTTTTATATGTGCTTTTTGTCAGATGTTACTATGGTATACTGAAGTATAATTAAAAGCATTTCATAAGTGTCAAAGGCTTTTATTGACAATTACATTAGGTTTATGCAAAGAGTCAATATTTGCAGTGTTGACCCTTCTTTTTTCAACACCTCTGCAATTTGCCCTGGCATGCTATCAGTCAAATTATGGCCACATCCTGACTGATGGCAGCCCATTCTTGCATAATCAATGCTTGGAGTTTGTATTAATTTGTGAGATTTTTTGTTCACCCGCCTCTTAAGGACTGACCACAAGTTCTCAATGGGATTAAGGTCTGGGGGATTTCCTGGCCATGGACCCAAAATTTCAATGTTTTGTTCCCCAAGCCACTTAGTTATCATTTTTGCCTCATGGCTAGGTGCTCCATCATGTTGGAAAAGGCATTGTTTGTCACCAAACTCTTCTTTTGATGGTTGAGAGAAATTGCTCTCGGAGGATGTTTTTGTACCATTTGTTGTTCATGGCTGTGTTTTTTGGCAAAATTGTGAGTAAGTCTACTCCTTGGCTGAGAAGCAACCCCACACATGAATGGTCTCAGGATACTTTACTGTTGGCATGACACAGGACTGCTGATAGTGCTCATCTTTTTTTCTTAGGGCAAGGTTTTTTTTCCACATGCCCCAAACAATCGGAAAGGGAATTCATCAGAGAAAATGACTTTACCCCAGTCCTCAGCAGTCCAGTCCCTGTACCTTTTGCAGAATATCAGTCTATCCCTGATGTTTTTCCTGGAGAGAAGTGGCTTCTTTGCTGCCCTTCTTGACACCCGGTCATCCTCCAAAAGTCTTCGACTCACTGTGCGTGCAGATGCACTCACACCTCCTTGATGCCATTCCTGAGCAAGCTCTGCACTGGTGGTGCACCGATCCCGCAGTTGAATCTACTTTAGGAGACAGTCCTGGTGCTTGCTGAACTTTTTTGGGTGGCCTGAAGCCTTCTTCACAACAATTGAATCTCTCTCCTCGAAGTTCTTGATGATCTGACAAATGTTTGATTTAGATGCAATATTAATAGCAGCAATGTCCTTGCCTGTGAACCTCTTTTTTGTGCAAAGAAATATTTGTGTCATTCTCCAAACTTTTGGCCAGGGCTGCACTTCTTTAGAAGATACAGTAGTGAGGTAGGGTCTGTCAGAGGGAACCACAGAGCAGCATCAGGAAATTGACACACCCAGAAGTGTCGGATTCAGAATATTTTTCTAAAAGAGGTGAATTGGGCATGGCTGATGAGATTGCTTGAGCTAGGACTGCAGTGTCCACAGTACACAGGCAGCACTGGCTCTCTGGCAGGATCAACAGGTAGTTTTTAGCACCTATTGAACAGATCTAACAAAACACTTTCAATGGTATATTTAACAGACCAAAGAGGAAGCAAATAAGAGAAGTTAGCTGTTAGGGATTACATACACCGTAATGCTTTTGTTTGCAGACAGAGCAGGACAGAGTCCTTTAGAGAAGGCAAGATAATGAATGTTTCTTCTATAAAGCGTACTTTTGTGTTTCCTTCCTACAATATCAGCTCATTATCCAAAGACTATTAAAAACAGGAAATGATATTGTAGAATCCCCCCGGTATTTCCAGTTTTGCAAGGCATAGAACAGATTAATTTATAAACAATGACCTATAGTTCTTCATAGCTACAGTACATCCATTATATTGCTATTGATACCCTTTGTGTTCCCTGTAATTGCAATATATAAAAATTAGTTGATGGAACAAGAGCTTACAATCAACCAATCTGGTTTTAATGAAGCAACTTCCCAACTGGTTTATAGGGCAGAACAACAGAAAGTATTAAAGTATAGCTAAAGGCAAACCTTTTTTTTGTTAGTTTTGGATAGAGTGGAGAGGGATTAGAACCCCTGCCAGTTTCCATTGCTTTCTGTGCCCCTGTTAGGGAGATTCATCTTCTCTATTCATCCTATTTACCATTATCATTAAAAGAGAAAGTAAAAGAATCCCAAATGTTGTGTTGTTCCCAGAAAAGTAATAGAGGGGACATTTTCCAATGGGAGCACTAGTTCTGGTGACTTGGGAGTCCCCAAGGAATCCCTTTAATTTGCAGGGATTTATTCTCAGTTCCTGTTTGGCTATGGGATAGGAAGTGAAGGGAAATCTCTGCAATTGGACACAGATGGCAAAAAAAAAAAAAAAAAATCTGGCAGGGGTTATAACACTTCCTTACTCTATCCAAAATGAATAAAAAAAGCTTTGCCTATAGTTCTAGTTTAACTTGTTAGCTTTAATAGTAGAACTATTTTTTCGGAAATAGCTCAGAGGCCAGCAGTATTGAAATTAAAAGAGCAGCCTTTGCTGCAATACTTATCTTCTATCTAACATGACTTCCTCTCTACCATTAGATGGCTACCATCATTCAACCCACTTCTGAGCCCAGGCTGTTATGAATTCATCCCCTAGGTGTCATGACACTAGACCAGGGATTTCCAAACTGCGGGTTGAGGGCCGGATGTGGTCCTTTGCTTGCCTTTATCTGGCCCTTGGTGAAGTATTCCTTCCTCTGACAGCACAGACAGGGTACTATTCCTCCCACTGACACCAATGATGGGGCACTATTTCTTCCACTGACAGCAATGATGGGGCACTATTCCTTCCAACCAATACCAATTATGGAATACATCTCTGCAATACATGTACATTTCGCATGGTTTTAACCCTTTAAAGACTTTGCAAGTACGTTAAAATACCTGTTAATCTGCCAGAAATGCTCTCAGTTCCTACGTCTTATGGCCTGACAACACTCTGTACTAAATGGTGTCAGACCTGTCCAGTTGTCTTTTGTTAAACTATTGAATCTCCCCCCACCCCCACCCTACAACTCGTCTCCACAGCATAGGAACTACAGTTTGTATTCAGTAGTCCAATAACTGGAAGGGCTGAAGCTGAAGGGAAAGTTCCGCTTTAAGCCTTTGTCCCCCACTCCATGTTAAGGATTGGCACCTTTGGAGAGGGGGTACCCGAATATGATGGGTACTGGCTCCCACTTCTGCTACAATCACCTTAAGCAATCAGAATCGGAAGTTGTCCTCTCCGTAGTCTTCTGGGACATGTGACAGATGCCAGAATACTACGTGACTATTCAGAAAGCGCAGAGCTACTCGTGCATGCGCAGTGGACACCCGGCTGTGAAGCCGCAAGCTGTCACAGATGGGTGCCCATACTGAAGATGCTGGGGAGAGAAGATGGCCGGAGAAACCAGCCGTGGTTAGGACACTGCTGGACCGAGGGACAAGTAAATGGCTGTATTTTAAAAGTCAGCAGCTACAGTTTTTGTAGCTGCTGACTTTTATCTTTTTTTTAAATTCAACTGCAACTTGGCTTTGAGATAACACAGGAAGTGTATACAGGACATTTCTGACATAATGAATAGCAATTCTATTGCTTATACTTAAGAGCACTTCAATGGGATATTCAAGGGGCAAATTCAAACTATGAACTTTTTGTCCTAATGCAAAGCATTCACAGCATATTTGCACTTTATGGCACACTTTCCCAGCAAGGTGATCCCTTCCATCACTACGATGTTTGCGATCCCCTCCATGGCCAGCCCCTCATCTTCACCTGATCTTTTTTTGGATTTGAAGTCTTTGTCCATCTTGATTGGCCTAGCCAGGGTGATGTAACTGCTGCGCATGCGAATGCACACGGGAATCCTGCAGAAAAGTATTGAGACTGTAACACTGAACTGTGCATGTGCACAAATGCTGATAGTCAGGGAGAAGCACTTATGGCAGAATAGACACACAGGGTTCTTTTTTTTTAATTGCAATAATGACAAATAATCTGTATTGTGGGTAATATGTTTATTTCTTCTGATTGTCAGCTTCATCTAGTGGCCATAATCTAGTATTTTCCCGGCATGCATCAGGAAAATAGTGCATTATGTCCACTAGATAGAGCTGTCAGGATTTTTTTTTAACCATTTCCAGGCCAGTCCAATTCTGACATTCCTACATGTAAAAAACATGGATTTTTTTTGCTAGAAAATTACTTTGAACCCCCAAACCCATTATAATACCCAATTTTTGGTAAAATATAAAAGATGATGTTATGCCAAGTAAATAGATACTCAGCATGTCCTCGTCACTTCCCGTTTCTGATGTCACACAGTGGGCGGAACATCAATTCTTCTCACTGTGTCCCTGGAACTGGATCCCTTGGGAGAGCCCGGTAAAGGTTGTGTGAGGGTGTTGGGACCCCCTTCCGCTGGCTGTAAAGATAATCCAGCAGTTTCAGAATTACTTTAACTTTGAAAGGAATCGCTATTTGAAAAAAATTATATCTTGGTCATCGATGCAGCTGCATTGATGACCGAGATATTGCCCTTCCTACGCAGTGACATACCAATACGACACTGGAAGGGAAGTGGTTATATGCATTTACTTTGCCTTTCGCAGACAAAAAGGGAAGGAAATAGGAGAAGTTCATTTTTAGGGTTACACTTTAATTTGATATCTACTAAGGAGGAAATGTATAATAAAAATTGTCTGGGGTGGTGATAGGTTGTGCATTTAATTAAAACTTTTAAGTGGGAAGCGGTTGTGGAGTTGGGCTTTTAACAAATTCCCATTTATTTTCTCCACCCAGGTTTATGCGACATCTCCCTGACCATGGAAAAGACAATAACTGGCTATAAAAGGGATACGGTGGTCATACCCTGCACCTATACAGCATCGAAAGATGAAGAAGTGACCAAGATTGAGTGGGAATTTAAAAACGATCCTGTCATTTACAGAACCGATGATCAAGACCATATTCCACTTGTTAAGTACAGAAACCGCGTGGAACTATCAAAATCACTCCCTGGAGATGTGTCTTTGACCCTTCGGAGATTGGACACGGATGACAGGGGGAACTTCAAATGCAAAGTCACTGGGAGAGACACCAGCGGCAAACGGATAATGCAAGAAAGCGTAACTATACTTAAAGTCCTTAGAAGTAAGTGCGTACCTAGAAACACAGTAGCTTTCCTAAAAAGTATCCAAAACCAAAACATTTTCTGTACTTTTGGATGGAGTGGTGAGAGGCCGGGACCCCTGTCCGGTTTGCATTGCTCTAGAGATGATCTGAAGGAGAGCGCCAAACAATCATCTCAAGTCTAATGGCCTTTATTACAATCACAGGTAAGAACAGGAGGACATAATGGCATCCAACACTATTCAGGGCCAAAATGCTTAAACAATGTAGCACAAAGTATCCATACTGGAACCAAAATATAGCTCCATGAAAAGATCTCAAGTAAGAGCAATAGTGTACAGATGGTTTTGCCTGTACCCAAGGCAAAGAGATGTCACACATCACTTGGCCACTGATACAGGCATACTTATCTGTACTTATTGCTCCTGCTTATGAGCCTCTTCTGGAGCTACAATTCTAGTCCAAGAGATCCTTTTTGCTAAATCGTTTTAGCCGCGATGAAGATACATTTTTTGCCCACCAAAATGTGTTGGGTGCCTTTTGGACCCCATGTCGTTACCTGTGGTTGCACTAAAGGACTCTTGAGATGATTGTTTGGCATTTTGTCTCAGCTCACCTATACATGCATCTCTCAGTCTGGTTGACCCCTATTCTTTGGGAGGTCCCCTGTTTGATAGAGCTGCCAAATCCAAGATTTTAGGCTGGACCAATGGGTTAAAGATCTCCAGCACCTCTCCTTGGAGGTTTGTTTTGCTCTCTGTTTCCCTGTTGAGCAGATTCACCTCTCTGTTTGTCCTGGTGGCCATTGTTATTGAGACAGAAAAAATGGAAAATCCAATATTTTCACCAGAACGGGACTAGCGGGGAAATGTATAGGGCAGGAACATGGATGATTTTGTAAAAATAAAAAAATTTATTAATTTAAAACAATTTACAGAGCAAGCCAACTACAGCTCCTCCTTCCTCAGAGTCCCTATGTCATTACTTTGGTAGCTGCTAGTAGAATAATCTCAGAAGATCATAGGTGAAAGCCTTCTAGATCAGTGATTACAATGAGCAGAAGAGTTCCTATGATCAGGGAGTTAGGCTGAAACTACTGAATAACAGCAGGGATAAACCCCAAATAGGTGTCACCTGAACAGAGGTCCCCGTTGGAAGATTTCGCTTCTATTCCTCCACTAATAGAAAGAGGGGACACAGACAAAAACTGGACAACAGTCTAATGCCTAGTGCACACAATGAGAATATCGGACAAATGAAAAGTGGTTTTTGGAGCACTTGTGCAATAAGATGATCGTTCGTACACAGTTTTCGAGAGCCAATCACGACAGCTCATGCAAAATTATCAAGCAAAAAAATGTTTACTTGTAAAATAAAACAAACAATTTTCGTTTAATCTGTACAGTATTCAATGGGAGGAATAGTGCCCCATCATTGGGGTCAATGGAAGGAATAGTGCCCCGTCATTGGGGTCAGTGGAAGCAATAGTGCCCCATCATTGGTGTCAGTGGAAGGAATAGTGACCCATCATTGGTGTCAGTGGCAGTAATTATTCCCCATTGTTGGTGCCAGTGAGAGGAATATTTTATAGGTGGGAGGAATAGTGCCCCAAGGGCTGGATAAAGGCAAGAAAAGGGCCACTATGTGGAGACCATTGATTTTGGGGTAGGGCTCAATATGCATCATGCAGTAACCATGCATATCTTTCTGTATCTTTGCTGCTAAGATAAGAAGGAGAAAATTAATTGATTTGTCTGGTACTAATCTTTTCCAGGCTACTGATTTTTAAAATAAACCCAATCATTAAACCTTGTCAATTTAATGTCATTTCAATAGGTCTTTGTAATCTTTTTAATTCTGCAGCTTATTTAAAATACTCTCTGGCCTTGTTCAGGTACTTCCTGTTATAGAGTGACAACTCTCAATCCTTGTCTCCCAGTTGTGCTCCTGTGTTGTCACCCTGTCACATGGGCTTCCTATATGTACACATTTCATATAGTCTACTGTGTTCACCATGAGGAATTGCCATGGAGCCATCATGTAGCATATGTTGATGATAAATAGTTGTACAGAGGCTGCATGAGATGAGCAGCACTAAGATTCAAACAAGAAGGGATCAGACTTAATGACAGAATCAGAGGGTATTATTTTAATGAAAGCTGCAGATTTAAAAATACTAAAATAGATTTTTTAAATTAACAAGTTAAATCTTATGTGATATTTTAGTGATTTGGCTTATGTCTACTTTAAGGGCTCGTTTTCTTGAGCAGCTAAGGGGGCGGTAAAGGCAGGTGGTTAAGCCATGGTTTTACACCACCCACCCAAATACAAAAATGCAGCCCTTCAGTACACATGCTGTGGCTGTGATGCTTTGCAAAAAAAAGTATGTCTCATGCAGCTGGTGGTACCTCAGCTGAATATGACCCATTCAAGTAAGTGCAACCACCTTTCCATCATGAGGGGATGTGTGGCCCCCTCACTGCCCGTCAAACGCCCTTTGAAATTGGATCTGCTTTTCAGAGTGGCAAAAATAATAGCTGCACATGTGAATGAGCCCTAAAGCTGAACTCTGGGATAACCAAATATTCTTCCCTGTGTTTCGTGTATTCTTGAATCTTGCTGTACTTTGTGTATTTCTCCCAGATCTGTGCAGTCATCCAGTGTGAGACTTCTCCTTCCTGTAATAAAGACCACTCACTGCTGCTCTCTCTCTTTGTGCAGAGTGACTGGTCTCGACTCCACCCCTCTTGTAGTTTCCTATGGAGGGTGAGGCCTGCTGGGCCCCTCCCACAGGCTATGTACAGCACAGTGATAATGTCACTGCCATTTTACAAGGTAATACCAGTGTTTCCAAAAAGAGATTTGATGCACACAAAAGGCTGCTATTAAGGAACCTATTTGTATAAAAGTTTTAATTCCCAGACTTCGGCTTTAAAACGATATCTTTTTTTTCCGTTACTAAAAGTCTTACCAAATTTGAATTTTTGATCTTTCCTACTGCAACAATTTTCAATAACATCTGTGTTCTGGTATCGCAGAAAAAACTGAAACGTCAAATGTGGGCAGTGATGATGAAGAAAATGACTACTGGACAAGTATTCCATTTGTAGAAGGACATCCCTGCTTATGCAGCTTTATACGCTGTGTGCTGATTGTCTAACCGCTTTACCGCTAGCCGCTCGCATTTTGGGAAGTCTGTTTTATTCTATAGGAGCTGAAGACCGGTGTATGGTCAGTTGTGTATATTGGCTACTCTATACAGGTTTGAACAAGTCCGCCTTATGCATCCTAGCACTAGCAAGAGCTTTTCTTTTTTTTTTTTTTTTGCATACGACATGTGATGTTTAAAAGCTCTCATTACAAAGTTTGCCTACTGTCTATGTAATTGTGTTCACTGAAGCTTTAAATGTTTAATCAAAGTGGACTTTTCCTTACCTTTACAAGTCTGCATGAATAATTTCCTGCAAGCAGAAGGAAGCATTTCCTCTGTACCTTCCTCGCAACGATCAGACAACATTATAAAATTGTCGCAGGTCACCAGTTCATGGTTGCAGCAGGGGCTGATCTGATGGGTTGGGTTACAAGGGTTGTTGTAGTTTGTACTCTGATACAGTCATTGTGTGTTTCGGTTTATCATCATTTGATGGGAAGCAATTTACCTTGGAGAGTGCAGGCATACTTTTTTTTCCTGTCTTTTATATGTGAGGAATTGTTACATTTGGTTGTGCCTTTTGCACAATGGCTGGTGTAGTCCTCATGCACACTGAACATTTTGATAACGCTGGTAACGTTATCTGTGTAAAGTCATGTTAAAAACGTAAAAAAGTTTTTCAGCGTATTTTTTGCAATGGCGTTTAGCGGCATTTTCCCACCTTTTTCCACGTTTGCGGTTTTTAGCATTTTTTGGGGGGTCAAAAAAGTCCAAAAACGCTGGTTTGTGGTGTTTTGCTGCATTTTTCAACGTTAAAGAGTTTTTTACAGCTAAAAAACTAATCTAGAAACCTCTGGTCCTGGAGTTTTTTTCCAGCCGAACAGTGTCCCTGCTAAAAAACATTGATTATAGTCTAGGTGTGCATGGACACATAGGATAACATGCTGGGGAGTTTACTGGCTGTAGAAAAAACGTCAAAAGCCAAAATCAGCAGCTGTAAAAACGTCCAGTGTGCATGAGGACTTAGGCCACACAAAAGAGGATGTGTTATTCACTAGGCAGTAGCGATGCAAGTGCAAAATGGCCTTGGCCTTCTGTCCTTTGTAACAACTGAAGGCTGGGGTACTTCTGTGCCTGCCCTATTACTAGGGAATGATTTAAGTGAATGACTGTCTCTGTTAAGCTGTGGTAGCGGCACATACGGGAGCTTGCCAGTCAAGTCACTGTTTGTCCTGCCTGACCTAATTCTTTGAATTTCCAGTGGAGATGTAAGCATAAATGAAGAGTCAATAAGTGAAATAGGTCACTGGCAGCGGTGGTGGTTACCCCGTTGCTCTTATTGAAAGCCATTAATGGGTGGCAGTTTAGAGAATAGGTCCCAATATAGCCAGGCACTCCCAGGAATATGAAGAGAGATCTAATTTGTGGTTAGGTGAATGGGTATTTGTATTTTGTACTTTGATACAGTCATTAGGCTCAATTCATAAAGCTCTGACACAATTATAAGATTTTTATTTTGAGCCATGTGCCCAGGGCCAGGACAAGGGGGTGGGCAGGAGGGGCAGCTGCCCTGGGTGCTGTGGTATCGTGGGGGGGGGGGGAGCACCACGAGAAGAATAGGTAGAGGGAATTTGTGTTGGGAGGAGGAATTTTGGGGTCGGTAGGGGGTATGAATTGTTTGAGGAGGGGATATATTGGGGAGATATGCTAGAAGTGGTGATTTGGGGGGATTTGTTTTGGGAGTTAAGATGGGGGATGAACATCTGTGTGAGGAGGGGGATTTGAGGAATTTGTGCTAAAAAGGTGATATGGTGGGGGGGGGGGAGATTTGTGCTAGGAGCGGATTTTTTTTTTTTTTGGGCGGGGGGTTTGTGCTAAAAGGGAAAATTTGGAGGGGGGGATTGTGCTAGGAGGGGGGAATTTGAGGGGTAGAGAATTTGTGGCAGGAGAAGGATTTTTTTTTTTTGGGGGGGGGTGGGGGGTTGTGCTGATAGGGTCGATTGGGGGGGGGGTATTTTTGCTAAAATATTTGTGTCAGGAGGGAGCCTTTTTTTGGTGTTGTGCTAGTAGGGATGATTTGTGATAAAAGGGGATTTTTTTTTTTTTGGGGGGGGGGTATTGTGCTAGGATGGGGAAGTTTGAGGGGTAGAGTACTTGTGGCAAGAGAGGGAAACATTTTTTGGGTGGGGGGGTTGTGCTAGTAGGTATGATTGGGGGATATTTGTAATAAAAGGGGTAAAAGTTTTTTTGGGGGGGGGGTTGTGCTAGGAGGGGGACATTTGAGGGGAAGAGAATTTGTGCCAGGGGAGGGAATGTTTTTTTTGGGGGTGGGGGGTGGATTTATGCAGAGAGGATATGGGGAGAGGGAAGATTTGAACTAGGGGGATGGGGGTGGCAAAAATTTGTGCTGGGAGGGGGGATTTCAGCAAGGGGGAGGAATTTGCACTTGGAGGAGTGGGGATTTATGCTAAGGGATAAGAATGAAGATAAGTGCTCGATTTTTTGGGTGGACTTTTTGCTGATATATAATGCTCATGCATCTTGAGGAAGGGGGGGGGAGCACACAAGTTGGCATGCTCACCCTGGGCTCTAGATAACCTTGTCCCGGCACTATATGTGGCTGTTTTTTTCTAATCTCCTTGGACTTAGCTGAAAACAACTGTCACTTCTTTTAAAAATAAATATTTATATCCTATTGTAACAGCTTTGCAAATTAAGCCTATTGGGTGTTTTTAGTTTTTATCGGATAAGCAGTTTTCCCTAAAATAGATTTACCTCCGCGAGCGCAGGCATACGTTATTCCAGTCTTTTATATGTGGGAAGTAGATGATGATCCTGGATGATTCCTAAGCAAAGATGGTGCTATCCTTCCTGAAGAGGAAAGCAGATTAAACTATTGTCAAGGGGTGCACTGTGATCTTTGTGAGGAGGGAAGAACTACCTGGAAGGGTTATATTGACACATTACTTGAAAATGATATCTAATGCTAGGTCCACTTTAAACTTGCTGCAATGTGGGTTTGATTGTTTGCTTTATTTTGCTTTCACCAGCGCAGCGCTACAAACATTACAATAATTTACATTTACGTTTTATTATCTCAGCAAGGCCACCTACAGAAGAACCCCAAGTCACAACTGCAGAAGCCGAAGTAACAACAAGTAGGTGTTTTGGTTTTTTCCATCCTCTAACAATATTTATGAGCAGACTATTACCAGAATAGGCCGAATCTTTGAGTCAGTTATTATTCCTTAGCTCAGGCGGGAGACAGGCCAGCCTTCCTGGGAGCTTACATTGGGCGGACAATACTGCTTTGACAGGGAGAAAATACAAGTGAATAAGAGCACAAACAACTATGCCTTCATGTTAAAGATGTCCCATTATAACCGCCTTCCTGAACCTGTGCTTAGCCAATACAGATTAGAAATGTGCAGTACAAAATGTTCGTTATACGGACATTCGATTGTGTCTGAATTTCTGAAAAAACAATAACGAATTTAAATGAATCCGAAATAACGAAACAAAATTTCGTCCGGAAAAACACATTTTCCGAATTCGTATGGCATTCAAAAACAAAATTGGGTTTAAAAACAAATTCAAACTGTAAACACATTGCTGACTATTGCTGATTTCCTTCAAAGACCGTGTGTATTAGTGTTAAAATATAACCGTCTTCCAAATTTCTAATTTCGAAGAGAATAGAATAGAAAATAAAAGAATGGAAAAGAAAGGAATACAAAGAATAGAAAATACAATAAATATACAATAGAAAAGTCAATAAAGGAATAGAATAGAAAATAATAGAATAGAAAAAAAATAGAACAGATTAAAATGGAATATAACAGTCTTCCGAAATTCGTCTTTTGAAGAGTAGAATAGAAAAAAATAGCATAGAATATAGTCATCTTTCAAAATTCGAACTTCGAATAGAACCAGTTATTCTTCACAATGAATTTAGATCAATTTGATATTTTTAATAGAATTAAAAAGCATAAAATAGAATAGAAAAAAATGAATAGATTAGAAATGAATAGAAAATAAAGAAATAGAAAAGAGTAGAATAGAATAAAATAGCATAGAATATAGCTGTCTTTCAAAATTTGAACTTCAAATAGAACCAGCTATTCTTCACAATGAATTCAGATCGATTTGATATTTTCAATTCAAAGTCGATTTGAATTAGATTTGAATACTTCGAATCCACTGGAAAAAATGTGAATGCGTCCGAAAACAAATAAACAAAATGAAACAAATTTTGTTAAGAATGCCACAAAACAAAATGAGTAACATAACGAATCAAAACAAAACAAATGTTTTCATTCTGCAAATGTCTAATGCCGATCACAGCAAGTAAGTACAATTCCAGCTCCTTAATTGCTTTTTCATTCCTTATTTTTACTTTCTTGTAATTGCTTTGCCCATGTAAGGCAGCCCGTGTGCGAGTTCAATTCACAAATTGCATCGGTATGCCGGGCACTTAGAGGAGGACTTCCTGCTGTCTCAGAGCCAGCAGGATCCTTTGCCTACTGTCTCCATCCCTGTGAAGCAGATGCAATAGACAGAAGAGAAATACAAGAAGGAAGATTTTTGGGGTGCTGGCAGTGAAAAGGGGGAGAAAATAGGGCTTTAAGGGGGGTGTTTCACTCTTCTCAAACCGTGGAAACTGTACATGGGTATAGTGAGATTGTTAAGGACAGTGTTTTCTGAGGACTCTGAGTCATTCTGCAGGCAGTTTGTGATGAATGGGGGGCCTTTAATGCTCAAATGCCTGCTCAAAGGCTTTAGATCACCAAGGACAGGGACAAATATAAGATCTCCAATACAAGGGGAACACTTCGGGACACTACGAAAATTGCAATGTTTCCACATTTGGACCAAATTTGTAATCTCTGCTGCAGGGTAACTCCTGCTTTGTGTCTTAAAGTTTTTATTCTGTTCCAGTGCCCAGGCACTATAAAGATGCCGCATGATGTTTCTAAAACTGCCAGATTTGTAATGTTTGTTGCAGGGAAAATCCTGCATTGCACCTCAACGTTTGCAGCCTATTCTGGTGCTCTGGTATTTGTGGCTATTGTCTATCAGATTACACACACTAATGTTTATTCAAAGGAGATATCTGCCTTATCTCTCCCTCTTGAATTGCTGCCTAACTGAGCTGTTTACATACTATCCAGACACTGTACAATATGTGTAGCTATCCTCCCTGAAATACTACACTCTGTTTATTTACAAAGAAAACCTGCCTGGTCTTTCTCTATTGTACATTGTAGTCCAATCAAGCTGCTTATATGCTGTCCAGCCAACGAACACAAGATAAAATATGCCTTGTCTCTTTCTGCTGGCTGCCTTTTCAAGTACTCACATTGTAGTAGCAACTTTGGGACTACCAGGTAAAACTCCGGACAGGAACTTGAGGAAAACAAACCTTTTATTAGCGCTGATTCCTAGCAAGGACTCATGTCAGCAAGCTAAGTGCCTTGAAAAGCATCTCACAGGGTATACATATCAGCAATTACGTCACAATGCATATATTTCCTCTTTCATTTTCTGTACATTCAAAAGACTTTCTAGGCAGTTCAGAATATGGCCTTGCTAGATAAATTATCTTCAGCTGAAAATAAGGGTACCAGCTACAGACTGGAACACTTTACTTCACAGGAAATAAGGGAGAGGGCAAGTGAGCTGATGACCTTGCAAACAGATGCTGTTAGAAATGTTAAAGTTTAAAGGGGAACTCTGCAATATTTGGGTGTTGCCACAACATTACTATCCTGATGCTAGCCAATTTCCACGAAACATACCCGAGGTCTATATTTTTTATATTTTGGGAATAATTGGGAACACATGAAGGGGGTTTGGGGAATGTGGGATTTTTGTTTTGAAGTTTTTTATGTGCTTTGTTTTAATGTTTTAGTCAACTTTTAGGACAATGCAGTGTGGTACTGCAAAAAAACAAAAAAAACCCTACAAAATATAATAAGAAACTGTTTTTCCACTGACCAGTGTGTACGAATCTGAGGGCTTTAACTTAATTTTTCTAAACTTTCATATCAATTTTAGATCTGTTGCTGCTGCCACTTTGACCAGTCAATACAGGCTTACTATTGCTTGATTGAAAAAAACTCAGGTGTCGCAGCCAAAACTAAAAAGTATTTTTTTTCCAAATAGACATCAAATTGGGGTGTTGCTGCTGTATTTAAAGCAAGGTCAATGTAAATTAACCCAAAAAATGAAATTACACAAAAAATATGTGAGGCCAGTGTGTGATGTTGCTGATGCTGTCTGTGAGAATCTTACTGTTCCATATCACCAATTACAGCATAACTACTTCTCCATCTAATTCTACTACTACTACATATACTGTGGGTGGGTAGGTAGCACAAACAGGTTGGA
This sequence comes from Staurois parvus, assembly GCF_062004578.1. NCBI lineage: Eukaryota > Metazoa > Chordata > Amphibia > Anura > Ranidae > Staurois > Staurois parvus. The sequence continues at coordinate 92,851 of NW_028317950.1, read as the reverse complement.
TCACGTACATGTGTCCATGTTAGGGACGCGAAGGTGCGCGCCTGCTGCTAAATTCTGTTGTCACTGGCTACAGCGAGATTTTGTCAGCAGGTTCCAGCCAATGATTTATGACTGAGAACTGCTCATTGGCTGTAGCCAATCACAGCACAGAGTTCTATGTTTGCAAACAGCACAGGGCCCTGTACACATATCTGCAATATGGCTATTTCTTCAAAGCATGGAGAATAAACAGCTAGATCTGTAAGTAAAAGCAGCACATATTACACATAGTTAGGCACACACAGTTAACCCCTTGATTGCCCCTAGATGTTAAACGCTTCCCAGCCAGTGTCATTAATACAGTGTACAGTATTACATATGATCACTTTATTAGTGTCACTGGTGATTTCAGTATCACTTAGTGTATCCCTATTGAGGGTCTGTTAGGGTCTCTCCCCCATCTCTCCCTCCCCCCTCTCTCCCCCCCTCTCTCCCCCCTCTCTCTCCCTCCTCTCTCCCCCCTCTCTCTCCCTCCCCCCTCTCTCTCCCTCCCCCCTCTCTTTCCCTCCCCCCTCTCTCCCTCCCCCCTCTCCCCCCCCTCTCTCTCCCACCCCCTCCCCTCCTCTCTCTCTCCCCCCCCCCTCCCCTCTCTCTCCCCCCCCTCCCCTCCTCTCTCTCTCCCCCCCTCTCTCTTCCTCCCCCCCTCTCTCCCCCCCACCCCCCTCTCTCTCCCTCTCCCTATTTTTCTCTCTCTCATCTATTTCTCTCCCCCCCCTCCCCTCTGTTTCTCTCTCTCCTATTTATCTCTCTCTCCTATTTACCCCCCTCTTCCCCCTATCTCTCTCTATCTCACTCCCCTCTCTCTATCTCCCTCCCCTCTCTCTTCCCCCTATTTCTCTCTCCCCCCTCCTCTCTCCCCCCTCTCTCTCCCCCCCTCTCTCTCCCCCCTCTCTCTCCCCCCTCTCTCCCCCCTCTCCCCCTATTTCTCTCTCTCCCCCTCTTCCCCCTATTTCTCTCTCTCCCCCTCTTCCCCCTATTTCTCTCTCTCCCCCTCTTCCCCCCTATTTCTCTCTCTCTCCCCTCTTCCCCCTATTTTTCTCTCTCTCTCCCCTCTCATTCCCCCCCTCTCTCTCCCCTCTCTCTCTCCCTCTCTCTCCCACTCTTACCCCTATTTCTCTCCCGCCCTCTCTCGTCCCCCTATTTCTCTCCACCCCCTCTCTCTCTTCCCCCTATTTCTCTTCCCCCTATTTCTCTCCACCCCCTCTCTCTCTTCCCCCTATTTCCCCCCCCTCTCTCTCCTCCATCTCTTTCTCCCTCTCTCCCCCCTCTCTCTTTATTTCTCTCTTTCTGTCTCTCTCTCTCTTTCTATCTCTCTCTCTCTATCTATTTCTCGATTTCTCTCTCTCTATTTCTCTCTCTCTCTCGAGCAAAGACACACCTCGCTATTTTATGCATTTGCATTACAAAAAGTGTTACATTTTTTCTCTAGGAGATCCAGTGTCTCATACCTTTCTGTTACACAGAGTGCCTGATACCCCTTTATAACATTTGCCTTATACCTCTTCTTAACACACAGTGCCTTGTACCTCTTATCTCTGTGTCCCAGGATATTCGGGCAGAGTCTCTTAACAATTAGGTACATTTGTGTCCAGCTTGACGGAGCAAAATTTGCAATATGAATAACATACATTTTCATGTAATGGCTACCAGATTGAATAGCTCTAGACCAGGGGTGTCCAATCTTTCTGACCTTCCTGGGCCACATTGGAACAAGAGAAATTGTCTTGACCCACAAATAAAATACACGAACAATAAGGATAGCTGATGAGCAGTTCCTCATACGGCTTTTGGTGGGTAGATGCGGCCGCAGAGCCCGTTCACTGTAATGACAGGTTGCTGGCGGATGCGCCTATTTGTAGCTCTCTGTGCAGCCAGCTATTACCTGCAGTGGCTGCTGCTAGACGCAGACAAAGGCGATTAGGGCCGGTGCGGATTGTATCGGCAGTTTCTGCGGTTCTCAGCAGGTAGGTGCAGCCCTAATCGCCAGTGTGACTATAGCCTATGTATGTGCTGTGGGGTGGCGAGAGTTGTAGGCATGGGGCTTTGAGGGGGCACAAATTCAATCTGGGGGGGGGTGCAGCCCAGGACCACCCTAGATCTGGGCATGAAGCATTTACTTACCTGGTGCCACTGCATTCCCTGCTGCCGGTGCTATTGCAAACATGGCATCCCTGGCCGGCAGCTGTGCTTGAATGGCATCCCTCCAGATGGACCCGGGCCACATGCTAAACTCTCTGGGGCTGTGGGTTGGACACCCCTGTTCTAGACCATATCACTCCAGGCCTTTCCCTGCCCAAGTCTATAGATTTAGCTACCTATCAATATGTTATTGCTACATCTCAGATACAGTATGTTTGCATATGTTTACTCTGTGATGTGCCTATAGTTGAGTCAGTTGTGCTTACATTTATGTACAGTAGCTTAAAGCCCCACTGAAGTCTCTGAAATATATACACAGATAGACTTTGAATGAACAACTTTAAACTTCTTAGCTTTACCTCCACTTTTCTGTTCCGGCAGCTGTGCTGGGTGTCTAAGTATGACATTGGCGTTTAATAGGGCAGCAGAATTAGTCTTCGAGCTACACTCGGTAATGTAACAATCCTGGTCAGACACGCCCCCTCCCCTTCTCTCTGAGTCTATGCTGAGGGGGTGTGGATGTTACTCAGCTCTGCTAGCACAGAGCACTGCAGTGTGAGAGCAGGAATCAGCATTTCGACAAAAAAAAGAAGGGTATTTAGTGCAATTTCCTAGCAAAAGTCACTCATAAATAATAACAAGATGGACTATAAAGAGAGGAAAATGTGTGAGACTTTGTTTGGTCTTTAACGGTGTCGCTCTCTAAGTGCACTAAATGAGGATAAACTCTGTAATATCACCACAGAAACCCTTATTACTACCAAACCTGATGTGAGAGATAGTACAAATGGAGAAAAATCGTTCACAGAGGACAGCACTGATGCTCATAATGAGGAAGTATCTACTACAAAGATCTCACATGTTTTAACAGGTATAAATGATTGCCTGTGTGTGTGGCTTTGTCTATCCATATGACTTTATTTCCCTAAGTGTTTGTTTTTCTGGGAGTCTGTGACCTCAAAAGCCAGATTCGACCCATCAGTGGTACACATTAACCACTAGCCCTCCTGAGGATTTACCCTCCTTCCTGACCAGGCCTTTTTTGCATTACGGCATTGCATTACTTTAACTGACAATTGTGCGGTCATGCACCCAAATTAAATGTACGTCCTTTTTTCCACTAGCCACTAGCCCTCCTGAGGATTTTTCCACATTAACCACTAGCCCTCCTGAGGATTTACCCCCCTTCCTAACCAGGCCATTTTTGCGTTACGGCGCTGCATTACTTTAACAATTGCACGGTCATGCAACCAAATTAAATGTACATCCTTTTTTCCCACAAATGGAGTTTTTTTTGGTGGTATTTGATCTCATGTGCGGTTTTTTATTGTTTGCGCTTAAAAAAAAAATGTTGAGAAAAAAAACAATATTTTTGACTTTTTGCTTTTAAATATGTCCAGTAAAAAATTTAAAAAATCAAAGTTAATCATAATTTTAGGTCAAAATGTATTCTGTCTTTGCTAAAAAAAAAACCAATACGTGTCAATTAGTTGGTTTCCATGAAAGTTATAGCGTTTACAAATGGCGTTATAGAGACTGGATTTTTTTTTTATACTAGTAATGGCGGCGATCAGCAACTTATAGCTGGACTGCGGCGGACATTCCGACACTGGGGGGAACTGACTTGGTGTCATTGATATTCCCGGTGATACCAATACAACGATCAGTGCTAATAAAAAGCACTGACACTGTACTAATGGCACTGGGCAGGAAGGGGTTAACATGAAGGGCCATCAAAGGGTTAACTGTGTGCTGGGAGTGTTTTACTAGGGGGCGGTGTATGTGTGTTTCACGGTAATCACACTGCTCAGGATGGCTGTGCCCGAGCTGACAGGGAGGAGAACTGTTCGTAAACAAAACAGTTCTCCTCCCCGTCAGAGATGCTTGGTAATCACCGGCCGGGACCCGGTGATCGGCGACAGTGAATGGCGGCGTGGCCCATGCACGCCCTCTACCCGGAAATGCAAAATCACGTATATATACATGCTTTTGTGCACCCCTGCCGCCCTGTAGCAGTATATCTGCTATAGGTTGGCAGGAAAGCGGTTAAAGTGGAACAGTCAGTAACGCTACAGTAACTCCCTGTATAAATAAAGTCCTGACATGTCACAGTATACAGCAAATATATAGTTTCTTCCAATCTTTAATCAGAAAAAAAGTCTTTCTTGTGATCCAGTTAGTGACTTTGCCTAGGTCAAGGTGATGTCTTTAGTCTGTAGCAGGAAGAGAGTAGCATATTCCCCGTCTGCTCTCCCCTAGTGATTAGATAGCAACATTGTAACAGCAGGGGCTGATCTAAATCACGCACTGGGAATTTACATGATTGCTGAGTTGAAATTTTCATCCAGGTAGTAGACGGTGACCTTGGATGAACAACAATTTTCACCACCTGATAGCACCAGTGTTCCGCTTCCTGTCCGCTCTATAGCAGTAATACAGGGTGCATCGGGTGCGCCAAATCACGTATACACGTGATTTTGCATTTCTGGGTAGGGGACGCTTGCGAGCCGCGTGCGCTCCCTACCCAGGCCACTATTTGCAGCCTTGACTGTCAATCACCGGTGATTACTCGCCGGCACTCTGTGATCAAGGAGCATTACCGATGGAGGGAGAGAACTGTAAGTAAACAATACAGATCTCTCCCCTGTCTGCTCCTGCACACTGCTATGCATGGCTTTGAATAGCAGAGCCATGCAAAGCATTGTGCTTAAAGTGAAGCACACACACTGCTTACTGTAAAACAGCACACAGTTTACCATTTGATCGCCCCACATGTTATCCCCTTTCTGCCCAGTGCTTTTTATTAGCTGTATTGGTGTCGCTGGGGAAGTCAGTGACATCAAGTCAGTTCCCCCCAGTGTCAGAATGCCCATCACTGTCCTGCAATAAGTCACTGATCGCCACCATTACTAGTAAAAATAAAAAAGTTTTTAAAAATCCCATTATATATACCGCCATTTGTAAGAGCTATAACTTTTACGTAAACCAATTAAATTACACGTATTGGGTTTTTTTTTTTTTAGCAAAGACATGTTGCAGATAACATTTTTGCCTAAATTTATGACAAAATTACATTTTGTTAAATTTTTTACGGGACATGTTTAATAGCAAAAAGTCAAAAATATAGTTTTTTTCCTCAAAATTGTTGGTCTTTTTTTTCTGTTATAGCGTAAAAGAATAAAACACACATGCGATCAAATACCATCGAAAGAAATCTCTATTTGTGGGAAAAAAAGGACGTAAATTTCATTTGGGTGCAGCGTTGCATGACTGCGCAATTATCAATTAAAATAACGCAGCGCCGTGACACAAAAAATGGCCTGGACAGGAAGGGGGGGAAATCCTCTGGAGGACAAGTGGTTAAACAAGCTAAATGTGAAACGAGATAAAGTATTGCACAATAATACGTCATAGCACCCAACTGTCCCTCCTTTCAAAAGAAATTCCACTGCCCCCTTTTAGTTGTCCTTCATTTTGCTCTAATATAAAGTCCACCAAATAAAATGTATACTTTAAAGTGGTAGTCTACTGCCAAAAAAAACCCCCCCAGAAAAGTGGTCCCCTGCAGGATTATAGCATAATGTGCATTGCATACTAGCACATTACGAGAGACTTACCTTGAAGCAAAGCCCTCCAGCTGCATTCTGACAGGGCTTCACCTGGTCTTCCTTCCGGGTTTGCAGACTTCTGCTGCCAGCCACGGTGACGTCAATCCCATGCATGAGCACGTTGTCCAATGAGAGCGCAGTGCACATGCGCTGGTTATGTCACCAGCTGCTACTACAGTAAATATCTCATGTTTGGGAGATTTTTACTGTACCTACAGCAAGCCTTATTTTAGGCTTACTTGTAGGTACAAATAAACAGTGGGAACTCTACTACCGTTTTAACTACCTTAGGCTTTATAGAATGGAATAGAATAAAATTAAATAGAAAAGAATAAAAGAAAATAGAATAGAAAATAAGAACAGAGAAGAGAGCGAATATAGTCATCTTCAGAAATTCGAATTTCAAATCCATTAGAAAATATACAAAACAAATCCAAATAAATCAAACAAATTCTGAAAAATCATTATAACATAATGAATATGTTGAAACAAAATGATCAACTTAATATTTGCAAACGAAACTGTCATGCACATCTCTAGATCCAACAGATTTCTCCATCCACGCTAGATAGCTCAGATGGACAAATCTCCCCTGGCGGCTTATGTGTGCTGACACCGGACATTGTCTGAATACCCAAACAACTGACTGACTGCAGTCATGGTCTGGCTCGCAATTCTTTGTCTGGGTCCTTCAATCTTCAGTTTGAAATTTGTAAAGCTAGGCGGTGCCAGCAAAGCCAGCCATGCTCTGAATTGTTGCCAACTGGGTAGGAAACAGACAAAATTTTATCTTTGTATGGCCAACAGAGGTGAAAAAGAGTTGGGCTTAACCATTCATTTTTGCTTATTCCTCATTGTCCACGTAATGGGGGTGTATCTTTTGCCTACAAACTTTGTGTTCAAAGTTGCCCTTCTCAGAAAGTTGGGAGCTATAAAATTTTATACCAGGTAAAACACATGGAATACAGTAAATGTGACAATTATTCTTTGCTTTGATACCATCGAACATATTGTTACTGTATCACCCGATATGGAACGTGAAACAACTGCATGGTGGGACATTAATACAAGTAAATAATAATAAATGGTTTCTCCATCTTAGTATGTTTTGATGACGCTGTTCACATGCACTTAACCATCTTCATAGACTTGTACATGCTCTGCCTCTTTCCTTAAATGTCTTGGAATTTATGCTGTAGTCTCCAATGTGTGCCATAACATTAGCCAGAGTGTATAAACGTCAAGAATTTGCTGTGCGCGCAGTATGTGTTCACCTAGGAGCATTTACTACATGCAACATTTTGTTGGCTCTTTCTGCTTGCTTCTGTTCAGCTTGCTGCTTCATTTTGGAGCTCATTCCTATCAAGAGAGTTGGATTGGCTGCCTTGCGCTTTCCTTGTCCATCAAGTGATATTTTGGGAATTAAAGTCCATCTCTGGGGAAATTTTCAACGTCTCCCCACCTGACTTCCACCTAACTCCCACTTACATAATAACATAGTTATTCTGGTTAATAAAAAGACACAAGTCCATCCAGTTTAACCAACTTGACTCCCTTCCAAAGTCCAAAATAACCTGATCCTCAATCTCACCTCTTCCAGAAGTGGTGACCCACCATTGCAGTTCTGTCCAAACCAGTCATGTTGCCATCATTACACCACTGCTGATGATCAATGAGGTATAGGGGGTGGGAAGGTTAAGAATTAAAGTCCATTCATCTCTGAAGATATTCAAAACTTACACCTGACTCCCATTCATTCACAAATTAAAAAAAAAAACTTCAAAAGTCGTCAATCAGCTGATCCTCAATGGAGTGAAGACTGGTGACCCACCACTGCAGTCCTTGCCTTCTGCCAAACCAGTCTTGTTGCCTCCTCTCATCATGCTATCATCACACCACTACTGGTGATCAGATGTTCCTATCTGTGCTGTCCACTGCTCAGCCTATTAGAATTGCCGGTATTGCCCAGCAATTTAAAAAAAAAAAAAAAAAAAAAGCCAAATTTTTTTAAAAATATAGCATGCGGGTTCCCCCTAAAATCCATACCAGACCCTTATCTGAGCATGCAGGTCAGAAAAGGGGGGGGATGAACGAGCTGGGGGGGGTGTTTTTGGGCAGGGGGCTCCCCTCCTGCAACACACCTTGTCCCCATGTTGATGGGGACAAGGGCCCTTCCCCACAACCGTGGCCAGTGGTTGTTTGGGTCTGCGGGGGGGCTTATCAAAATCTCCCCCAGATCCCGCCCCCCCCCTCCTATGTGAATGAGTATGGGGTACATGGTACTGCAACTCATTCATAAATTAAAAAAAAAGTGTAATGTAAAAAATTACAGGGGACAGACTTTGAAAAGTCCTCTATTAAAAACAACAATAAAAAAATGTCCCCTGAAGTAGATACAACGTCAATCACGATGCCCGCCAACCTGACAAAAAAAAAAAAAAGTTACGCTCTCGACGCTGGCTCCTGCCATCTGACAGCTGAGCCAAGATGACTGTTTTTGAATACAGTGATGACATCACAAGGGGGTGGGGTCACCCTGCCCCTTGTGACATCATTATGCACTGTGATTGGCCAAAGCATTTCACCTGACCTGAGGTCAGGTGCATTGCTTTGGCCAATCACAATGTACTGTCAGGGTGCAGTGCATTGTGGAGTGCGGTGGGCAAACAGACCGCCCTTACCGTTCGTGTGTTTGCAGAACACACAAACGGCCGATGTTGAAACTGAACTTACGTTCGACTCGAACATCTAGCTCAACAGTAATGCTTTTGCATTCTGATGTCTTGTGTGGGGAGAAAAGAAGTTCTGAAGTAAACAAAATCCAGAGCACTAAGGCTGCATTCACACTTGAGCGTTTTGTAGCTTGAAGCTCCTGTGAGGAACCCTTTGTGATAACATTTTGCCCTGTTTCAGTTTTCTCCCCTTTGTAAAGCGGTGTTATGTAGACAGGCATTCTACACTGTTTGTTTAGGGAAATGTGACCTTGTAGTCTTTCACTTCTATAGAGTTCATACTGTATTGTTGGTTGTAGGGTTTTGTTGTGGGTGGGAAAACCCCGGTGCCAGGCTGTCTGGTGGGGGTGAAGCTGCATATACTGAGCTGTGTTTAATAAAGAGTCATTCATTTCACCCTACACGAAGTTCCGACTCGTGGTTTGGGACAGCAGGGGAAGGATTGGTTTTGAGCTCTAATACCTGCCTTGACAGAGTGCTGGAAGACTTGCAGGACAAGGGGACCATTGGGTGAGACGTATCGCTCCGCACGAGGAAGCCCAGGCAGAACGGTTCCGCCGCAGCTCCAAAAAAGCTCAAACTTAAAAAAAATCAATTGTTCTCTATGATCTCATGAACAGGCACCATAGAGAACAATTGACTTTTGACGTTTGAGCGTTTTTGGAGCTTCAAGCTACAAAATACTCCAGTGTAAATGCAGTCTAAGTGTCATTTCTGTGTGCTGCTTCATTCCTCTGCTATCAGCTTTGGTCACTTATGACAAGTTTTCCTAAGAAAAATGGTGACAGGGGAGGTACCTCCAGCAGATTGACAGCCTCAGCTCTGTTTCTGTGTGCTGTGTGGAGGGGGTGTGTCCCTTCCCTCCAATCAACTCTCAGAACTCTCCTCACTGAGCTCTGTAGAGTGTAATTTCAGCTGTCCACCCTCCTTTTCTCCGAACTCTCAGACAAGCTTTATAAATTCAGCACTTTGGACAGAGGTATAAAAGAGAAAACTGCAGATAAACAGGTACAACTTATGCGGGAGGATTTGTTTATCTGTGTGTATTGCCTGAGGCCAGTCACTTCACTAGGAATATGTGAGAGTTTGCTGATACAAGAGTGCCTGGAACTATTACTTCAAATGTTCTACCGCAGTTTCTACAGTCTTATTACTAGTGTTGGTGATCGCCGATTGCTGCCTATGTTGTTATCCTTTATCCTGCAAACTATAAATACAATAACTGTCAACCCTACCCACATGGAAGAAAAATATATTTGAAATATATGTTAAAAATATTCTTCCCAAATATATTGACATATATTTGAAATACATAAATTTCAAAATATATTTCAATAAATATATATACTGTATGTTGAAATGCATTTTTATTACAAAATATATGAAAAATATTTAAAAAAATACTTTCAAATATACCGTATAGCTTTAAAAATAAATTCAATTTACATTTTTGGAATGCATTTACAAATATATGCTAAAATAACTTTTTTATATGTAAAAAAAAAATCTGAAGAATATATTTTAAAAAAATATATTTTTAAAAATATTTTTCATATATTTAGTTATTAATAAAAACACATTTCAACATGTATATATATATGTGTGTGTGTGTGTATTGAAATATATTTTGAAATATATTGAGTACGGCCAAAATTGTAGTATTTCAAATATATGTCAATATATTTGGGAAGAATATTTTAAAAATATATTTCAAATATATTTTTCTTCTGTGTGGGTATGTGGACTCTGTGTACCGTTTCCTTAACTTGGGTGCCACCTTGGGTGCCACCTTCTTGGCCCCGTCCACACCCAAATAAGTCAACCATATGGGTGATCCAGCCCCGCGGCTTCAAGACTACCTTTGTTGACCTCGGGTTGACTTTGTGAAAATGCTTTGCTACCTCTGGCTTCAATACTTTCTAAGATGTGATGGCTCATTAGCATCCTGATTGTCTTATTAATTTTATTATTATTATATTATTACTCAAAATGTGTTTGAAGTTTATATTTGTATAGTTTATTTTTTAATATTGTTGTGTTTGTGTCTATTTTTGAAAGAGTCTTTCTCTGACAGCACTATATTGGGATAATTGATGTAACTGTTATATTATCACAGGATCCTTTACTACTGTTAATCCGGTTGTAAAAGTTAGTTCTGTTGGCAAAGAACCAGACTTCACTACAGGTAAACTGTTGTAGGGTCCTCTTCTGTCTGCAGACTGCTTTTGCTCTAGGATTGTTAAAAATCGAAGGTGTATTCTTTATAGTTACTTTGACTTTTGAAAAGAAGACAGAATTTGTATTGCATTCATATTTACAATTTGGTCATGGGCAACACAGTTGCTAAGTGTGTAGCGCTACTGCTTTGCAGCACTGGGGTCCCCAGTTTGAGTCCTGGTAAGGCACTACCTGCATGCAGTTTTTATGTTCTCCCTGTGTTTGCATGGTTTTCTTGCCACACTCCAAAATACATGCTGGTCGGATAACTGGTTCCTGTCTAAATGGGCCCCAGTATAGAGCCTTGAAAAAGTATTCATACTCCTTTCCAATTCCAGACGATGGATTAAACAGTGCTTCGTGAGATGTTCAAAGCTTCGGATATTTTTTTTATAACCTAACCCTGCTTTAAACTTCTCCACACTTCTTTGACCTGTCTGGTGTGTTCCTTGGCCTTCATGATGCTGTTTGTTCACTAATGTTCTCTAACAAACCTCTGAGGGCTTCACAGAACAGCTGTATTTATACTGAGATTAAATTACACACAGGTGGACTATTTACTAATTAGGTGACTTTTGAAGACAATTGGTTCTACTCCACTTTAGTTAGGGATACCAGAGTAAAGGGGGCTGAATGCAAATGCACGCCACACTATTTATTTGTAAAAAAACATTTATCATTTCCACTTCACAATTATAGTTGGTCTATCAAATAAAATTCCAATAAAATACATTTACATTTTTGGTTGTAAAATGACAAAATGTGGAAAATTGAATAGTTTTTCAAGGCACTGTATGTGTATGTATGCATGTGAGCAGAGCTGCCTATGCACGGGTTGAGCTGGGCCCCATCAGTTCTGCAGGGAGGGAGAGAGGGCACTCTTTAGATACTTTTGATTGCATGCATTGTAATTCTTGGGGCCGTGGCTGGCAGCAATTAAAAAAAGTTCCTGGGGACCCATCAGTTAGACAGCAGAGGCCTGGGACAGAGGGGGAAATATTTAATCATTACTCACTGGAACAGGTGGAGTAATTCTCTGTACTGTGACTCCCCATAATGTAATTAAAATTCCAGCCATTTCTTCTACAGTATATAAATCTGCCAGGGCATTCCTGAAATTTAATTGGCAGGGGCATCAGCAGGAAGAACTACTCCACCCTATTCTGTCAGCAAGCCCAAAACACTCTAGTCAATGGCTTGACAAAGCTGGAGAAAACTCAAAATGCTTTGCCTGGCTAATGCAACATATTAAAGAGGAGGTAAACTGTGAACTCAACGTTCCCTACCAAAAAAGACCCTACAGTTACGAACATTGTGTAGGAACCACAAACAGTGGACACTGGGAATAGTCCTTTTACAGCCCCACCACCGGCGTTTATGGGAATGAAAAACTGTCTCTGGTGTCCACTGTTGCTGGATCACTGCACACTGTTTGTGGCTGTAGGGTCCTTTTCAATCTGGAACGCTGAGTTCACCGCTTCTTTCCTCCTTGACAAGTGTGCCTTAGACAAGAAATGTGTTTGAGTCTTTTCCACTCTTGTCAAGCCAATGGCCAGGGTGTTCTGGGTTTGCTATCATCAATAGACACCAAGACTAGTAGGTAGATCCTGCACTGTACATGGTGGTAGGGTCCGCTTAGATAGGAAATGCTAAGTTCCCAGCTTCCCTCCTCCTGGACACTTATGCTATAGCCAAGCAACAATTTTAGGAGCCTTCTCCGCTTTTGTTAAGCCATCTGCCTGGGTGTTCTGGTTTTGCCGAGATCAACAGGCACCAGTACTGACTGATGTCTGTCCTCCAACTGATGCTTGTAAAGAAAGCTGACATGATTTTCTTAATACATTGTGTGATCCTGATGTGCTATGTTAGTGTGCCTTTATGCCATAAATACTTCTAAGAGGAAATGTTTTAGTATCACAGAAAACCCTGTTTCTAGCATTGATGATTGTGATAAGAAATCAATTCCTACAAAGAAATTGTGACAGGTGTAACGCTTACATTTGTGTGGCTTTGTTTTTGTGGCTTTGTCCTTTTTGTTCTGTTTTCAAAAACAAGGCTCCACCAACTCAGGGTACTTGTAGAGTAGATGGCACACAAACTGCCCTTTGATGGCCACCCTCTGCCCATGACAGACAAACCAAAAGTAAAATGTCGAGTCGGTAATAATGTAAGAAACACAGCTGAAAGAGCATCTGAAATAAAAGCGCTATTTAGATTTTTTTCATACCTATGACTCCTCATAATAATGTTATCATTTGCTTTGGTACCATAGAATATTTTTCTACTGAGACACCCGATATGGAAACTGAAACAACTGCACGCCGGGTTCTTAAAACAAGTAAATATTGATAAATGATGTCACTGTCTTTGCAGCTGTTTATGGCGATGTTCACTTGCGCTTAGCATCTTTCTAGACATGCACGTGCTCCATCTTCTACTTGAATTTTTCTGCATTTCATGTCGTAGTCTTCAATGTGTGATATGCTATCAGCAGGAGTGTGCATTCTAAGCTGTTGCTGTGCATTTAGCACGAGTTCTTCTAAGAGCATTTACTCTCTACCATGTTCTGTTGGCTCTTACTGCTTGCTCTGGTGTATAGCTTGGTACTAAATTTAGTAGCTACCAAGGGAGTTGAATTATCTTCCTTGCTTTTTCTTTGTCCATCATCTGATACTGGGTTTATTAAAGCTCATCTTTGGGAAAATTCTCAACATCCCTCCCCCAAATAAAAAACCCTTCTGAAGCACCTGAGATCCACCATCATCTGATCCTCAGTAGAGCCTCTTCCAGGACTGAAGATTGGTGACCTACCACTGCAGTCCATGACTTCTGCTGACCAGTCTTGTTGCTTCCACATGTCACTCATCGTGACATCATTAAATCACCGCGGTTGTCTTTGTGACCCAATGAAGATCAAATGGGAATTGTCCACGTTACTAGGTGACGTGGTCATACAGTTTATACTCTTTAGTCCAGGAGAAAGAGGAGTCCAGACTTGTCACTTGGCCACAGATTAAAGTAACTATTTGGGCTGCTTAGCTTGTTTTTTTTATCTACTGGAGCAGCTAGCTATAAGACTGTGTAAAGTTTAATGGGCGGGGGAGTAGATATTGCTAAATGGCATCTCCTTTCATCTTTATCCGTTAATGGCACTGCTCAGTTGTGCTGAGCATCTTCATACACACGCACATGTTCCACCATGAATTTTACTGTAATTCATGCTGCAGTCACCAATGGGTGCGATGCCATCAGCAGAAGTGTATCAGCTCCAAGCAGTTGCAGTGCATTACGTATGTGTTTACTTAACAGCGTTTCTCTATACGATGTTCTGTTGGCACTTCTTGCACTGGTATTCAGCGCAGTTCTGCATTCTGTGGCTCAGCATTACCAAGGAAGATGGATTGCCTTCCTAGCTTTATCCTTGTTTCTCATGTGATACTGGAAGTATTAAAGCCCTGAAGCACAAGAATCCAGCATCACCTGGTCCTCCGTAGCACCTCTTCCAATGACTGAAGTCTGGTGACCTACTGTTGCAGTCCATGCCTCCTGCTGACTAGTCTTGTTGCCTCTTCTCGTTATGACAACATCACACTACTGTAGTCTTCAGGACCTCATGAGGATCCCGCTGATGGATCCAATGGGAAATGTCCATGTCACTAGGCAGCGATGTGGGCATCCAGTATATAACCCTTCCACACTTTAGTCCTGAAGACAGAAGTGTCTGGATTTGGAATGTCACACGGCAACATTTTAAGTAAGCATTTGGGCTACTTAGTTTTGTTTTTTTTTTATTTACTTCAGAATTTAACTAGAGAAGGGCTTAAAGTTTAATGGGAATGGGGTGAATATTGATAAATGGTATCATATCTCTTTTTTAATCTGTTGATGATTCTTTCCAGTTGCCCTTAGCATCTTCATAGACAGGTACATGCTATGCTTTATTCCTGATTTGTGCTATAATTCATGCTGGAGTCACCAATGTGTGCCATGCCATTAGCAGGAGAGTATTAGCTTCATGCAGTTGCTGTGCATTCACTTAGGTGCATTAGGTTGATTTCTTTGTGCAATCTTTTGTAGGCTTTTCCTGCTTGCTTTGGTATCCAACTCAGTCTAGCATTCTGTAGCTCAGTTCTGCCAAGAAAGTTGGATTGTCCTCTTAGTTTTGTCCTTGTTCATCATGTGATCCTGGAAGTTTTAAGACTCACCTCAAGCACCCAAGTCCATCATCACCTGATTCTCCATAGCACCTTTTTTAGGACTGAATACTGGTGACCCACCAATGCAGTTCATGCCTCCTGCTGACCAGTCTTGTTGCCTCCTCTCATCAAGACAGTATCACACTTCTGCTGTGTCCACATCACTAGGCAGTGATGTGGGTATCTATTATATAAACTTCTCATTCTTTTAGTCCAGAGGACAGAAGATTCGGAACTTGGCATGTAAGATGATCACAGATTCAAGCGACCATTTGTTTCCTCTCTTTTTGGGAAGAATGTCCATCTACCTAGGTAGTTGGTCTACCTAGTACTAAGCTCCAGAATGTCTATCTACATAGGACGAATGTCCATCTACCTACAGTGGGGCAAAAAAGTATTTAGTCAGCCACCAATTGTGCAAGTTCTCCCACTTAAAAAGATGAGAGAGGCCTGTAATTGCCATCATAGGTAGACCTCAACTATGATAGACAAAATGAGAAAAAAAATTCAGACAATCACATTGGATGATTTGGAAAGAATTTATTTGCAAATTATGGTGGAAAATAAGTATTTGGTCAATATCAAAAGTTCATCTCAATACTTTGTTATATATCCTTTGTTGGCAATGACAGAGGTCAAACGTTTCCTGTAAGTCTTCACAAGGTTGGCACACACTGTTGCTGGTATGTTGGCCCATTCCTCCATGCAGATCTCCTCTAGAGCAGTGATGTTTTGGGGCTGTCGCTGGGCAACACGGACTTTCAACTCCCTCCAAAGGTTTTCTACGGGGTTGAGATCTGGAGACAGGCTAGGCCACTCCAGGACCTGGAAATGCTTCTTACAAAGCCACTCCTTCGGTGCCCAGGTGGTATGTTTGGGATCATTGTCATGTTGGAAGACCCAGCCACGTTTCATCTTCAATATCCTTGCTGATGGAAGGAAGTTTGCACTCAAAATCTCACGATACATGGCCCCATTCATTCTGTCCTGTACATGGATCAGTCGTCCCGGTCCCTTTGCGGAGAAACAGTCCCAAAGCATGATGTTGCCACCCCCATGCTTCACAGTAGGTATGGTGTTCTTTGGATGCAACTCAGCATTCTCTCTCCTCCAAACACGACGAGTTGTGTTTCTACCAAACAGTTCTATTTTGGTTTCATCTGACCATATGACATTCTCCCAATCCTCTTCTGGATCATCCAAATGCTCTCTAGCAAACTTCAGACAGGCCTGGACATGTACCGGCTTAAGCAGGGGGACACGTCCGGCACTGCAGGATCTGAGTCCCTGGTGGCGTAGTGTGTTACTGATGGTAGCCTTTGTTATGTTGGTCCCAGCTCTCTGCAGGTCATTCACTAGGTCCCCCCGTGTGGTCCTGGGATTTTTGCTCACCGTTCTTGTGATCATTTTGACCCCACGGGGTGAGATCTTGCGTGGAGCTCCAGATCGAGGGAGATTATCAGTACTCTTGCATGTCTTCCGTTTTCTAATTATTGCTCCCACAGTTGATTTGTTCACACCAAGCCACTTTCTTATTGCAGATTCAGTCTTCCCAGCCTGGTGCAGGTCTACAATTTTGTTTCCGGTGTCCTTCGACGGCTCTTTGGTCTTCACCATAGTGGAGTTTGGAGTGTGACTGTTTGAGGTTGTGGACAGGTGTCTTTTATACTGATAACAAGTTCAAACAGGTGCCATTGATACAGGTAATGAGTGCAGGACAGAGGAGCCTCTTAAAGAAGAAGGTACAGGTCTTCGAGAGCCAGAAATCTTGCTTGTTTGTAGGTGACAAAATACTTATTTTCCACCATAATTTGCAAATAAATTCTTTCCAAATCAGCCAATGTGATTGTCTGGATTTGTTTTCTCATTTTGTCTCTCATAGTTGAGGTCTACCTATGATGCCAATTACAGGCCTCTCTCATCTTTTTAAGTGGGAGAACTTGCACAATTGGTGGCTGACTAAATACTTTTTTGCCCCACTGTATAACTAAACTCCAGAATGTCCATCTACCTTGGAAGAATGTTTGCCTCCTTATGGAGCTGGTGTTGGCAACTCTCCAGGTAGAAATAGGCTCCAGAATGTCTATCTACCTGGGAAGAATGTTTATCTACTTAGGGAGTAGGTCTTCCTGAAACTAAGCTCCAAAATGTCCATCTACCTAGGAAGAATGTACATCTACCTAGAAAACATGTATGTCTACCTAGGAAGTTGGTACACCTAGATATAAGCTCCAGAATGTCCTAGGAAGAATGTCCGTCTATCTGGAACTAAGCTCCAAAATGTCCATGTATCTAGGAAGAATGTTTGTCTACCTAGAAAGAATACCCATCTACTTAGGGAATAGGTCTACCTAAAACTAAGCTCCAGAATGTCCATCTAGCTAGGAAGAATGTCTGTCTACCTAGAGCAGCCTTTCTCAACCAGGGTGCCTTGAGGTTTCTTCAGGAGTGCCTTGGCAAAATGTTCACAAATTGGCCAAAACTTGTATACAAACCAGCGGGAGGAACAATCCTGCCACAGGTTTTCATTGTGCACCATTCTGCCCTTCTAGCCTCTGGGGTCCTGACAACCAATGACATCATCAATTGGTAAGGAGGATGTCAGCTGCCTGCACAGCATCCTAGTTTGACCCTCCCCTGCCCCTCTCCATCAGTGCTGCGGTCACATTAGCTTAGTGATGGAGAAAAACTAAGGAAGAAGAGAAACTGTGGAATACTACTCGGTACCAGTGTGCAAAAGTGTATTTGCTTTGGAAGGATAAATCACCTCTAATGCTTGGTGCCCTACATGTGTGGATGTTGCTGCGTTATATAAAACTATTAGAATAGTTTTTCACATTTTAGAATGGGGTGCCATTTTAAAATGATGCACAGTTGTGAGGCTCCCCATTCTAAAATGGCATGCCTCAAGACTGTCCATAATTTTAAAGGGAGCCTCAGGACTGTCTATAATTTTAAAGGGTGCCTTGACTGAAAAAAGGTTGAGAATCACTGACCTAGAGAGTTGGTCTACCTAGATTTAAGCTCCAGAATGTCTGTCTACCTAGGGAGCTGGCTTTGTCAACTCCCTAGGTAGAACTAAGCACCAGAATGTCTGTCTACCTAGAAAGAATGCCCATCTACCTAGAGAGTAGCTCTTCCTATAACTAAGCTCTAGAATGTCCCATCTACCTAGGAAGAATGCCTGTCTGCCTAGAGAGTTTGTCTACCAGTTCTGCCAACTGCCTAGGTAGAACTAAGCACCAGAATGTCCATCTATCTAGGAAGAATGTCAGTCTCTCTAGAAGTAATGTCAATCAACCTAGGGAATAGGTCTACCTATAACTAAGTTCTAGGATGTCCATCTATCTGGGAAGTTGGTTTACTCAAAACAAAGCTAAAGAATCACCCATCTGCCTAGGAGGAATGTCTATCTACCTAGTGAGCTGTTTTTGCCATCTCCCTATATAGAACTCCGGAATGTCCATCATGTGATGCTGGAGGCATTAAGGTTGGCTTTTTAGCTACTTTACAGGTCTGCACAAACACATTTCTGACATGACAAAGCGCAACCTTTTATCATTTAAAACTTAAGCTTCGGGCAGCGACTTTGCTATCGGTCTGCTGTAGACAGGGGGAAGCATTTCCTCAGTCTCCTTTTCCCCAGTAGTGAGACTGCAACATTGAAATTTTGTAACAAGTCATGTCAACAAGACATTTGTGAACCAAGCCAGAAATTGCATAGGCACCATAATTTACATGATTGTGTCATCTCTAAACCAACATCTGAGTCCAGGAAGTAGATGGTGACTCTTAATGTGACTGAACAAAGATGATGCAATATATCCCAGTCGGCAGCACATTGCACATTCAATATCTTAGCTCTTCCCTCCTGTACACCTGTGCGCTTGTACACTCTGCAAAGCAGGAGAAATCTGATTGGCTCTTCCTCTCAGTCTGATTTCTTCTGTGCAGAGGATAAATGAAGGCTGATATCAATATATGATTACAATATCCCAAATATTTTTTTCTTTCTTATATAGTTTATCTATGTAGGCCTTTTTATGTTGCAGAGCTTACGGCATCCTATGAAAGCTGTGCTTAAATGTGTCAAGCTTAAAAGTGTGCCACTTGGGGGTCTATTTTTAAAAAAATTTGCTGTAGGAACATCTCAAGCTTTTGCACAGCCATCACAAATAATCTCTATTTGTGTCCAATACGTGTATTTCCTATGATCATCAGCTCCATCTAGCGGAGCTATTGCAGTATTTTCAGGTAAATACCACATTTTGGCCACTAGACGGAGCTGCCGATAATAGGAAATACACATATTAGACAGGATACAGGGATTATTCATGACTGCTTTGTAAATTCTTGTGACTTTCACAAAGAAAATATTTTTGTAAATAGACCTCTAAATTAGAATAAACTAAGTAAATGTTATATTGTCACAGAAATCCTTTCTACTATCAGTCCCAGTGTGAAGGTTACTAATTTTGGAAGAGAAGCTGACAGAAGCACAGGTAATATACGTAAATAGAAATCCATACTTGTAAACAACCTATAATAACCTAAAAAGTTGCTATATCTTGATAAGTCTCTACAGTTCAAATTAAAGAGGAGTTGAGACCTTCCCCCCTCCCAAAACTTCTGGCTCAGTTCACCGCTGCGGTCAAAACAAGGTACCAGTTGACACCCCCCAAGGCAGATAAGCAGAGCTTCCACTTTTGGAACTCCACTTTAAGAAACAGAGGACTGCAACATTAATGGGTCTATTTAAAAAACATTGTTGAACAAATGTCACACACATTCATGCAGGCTGGATGAAGTTTCCCCCATATATTACATAGTTACATAATTTTTCTGGTTGAAAAAAAAAAAGTCCATCCAGTTCAACGAATAGAAGAATAGAATTACCAGATTTTTTTTTTGTAATCGTCAGCTCTAACTGCATGCAAAGTCGTTGTGCGAATGGGGCAAAATCGAATTCTTCCAGGCTATATACTCTGCAATTGGAATGCTTGAATGTGGAAGATACTGCATTATGGCCACTAGGTGGCTCTGAGGAGCGTACTTACATCCTATGACAGTAAGCACCATCTAGTGGCCATAATGCTGTATGATCGCTGTAAGGTGCTATCATATGAAATAAATATGCTCCTCAGCGCCATCTAGTAGCCATAATGCACTGCTTTCCACATTTGCATATTCGATTTACAGAAAATAAATTCGCTTTTGTCCCATTGAATGAAATTACATTCGGTTTCAATGGATGAACAGCTATGAAAATACTTTATAAATACACCCTTATCTACAAAACAAAGCAAGTAACCACTAGGACCCATAGAAAACGACTGTTTTCTATGTGCTCTATTCACACCCCAATGCAGCGAAGAGGTGCAGCAAAATGCAGCTTGTGTGCATTCTTTTTGCGCCAGCGTTCCCCTTCATCTCCATCCGTTTGTTTCTATGCACCCCAGCTCCAAGGTGCCTAAGAATTTATGAAATGTCACTTTGTGACATTTCAATAAAACTAAGAACAAAAAAATGCAAAAAAGGGTAAATTGTGGCTTGCATTGCAAAACCACAAGTCATCCCCCAAACAGAACATTTGCAAACATATGCACAGAAAAACTGTTTTTTTTTAAAGTGTGAGCTAGTGTCAATGAACCCTAATGTAACTTGAAGTTTATAACCACAGGTGAATCACTGTCTATTAATAAATAATTATGTGTGTGAATGTCTCAGCATTCACACAAATGTCAGTATTAACCACTGTAATGTTTGCGATACATGGGAAATGTCATTTCCATGTATTTACTATGATTATCAGCTCCATCTAGTGTCCATAATGTGGTATTTTCCTAACGACAGTATTTTTGGGAAAAATACCACATTATGGCCACTAGAGGAGGATGGTGATCATAGGAAATATAAAAATAAGACATTTCAAACATATTACAAAACTATTGAGGGTTATTTATGTTGTTTATGTGAATGCGGAGACTTTTTTTTTAATAAACAGACCCTCAAGTGTGTAATACTGGAACAATCATCTCCAAATACTAGTTTTGGGGATTTACGATTTTAGTAAGTTGCAGACAGGGACAGACCACGCAACCCAACTAAGCATGCCTCTGACTATGCCTTATCGAGAATAGAAAATACCCAAGACTAACTACTTATCTAGATTTCTTAGCACTGCAAAACCAGACCCTGATGAATGGGGGATTTGTGTGTAACCCCCCAAAATGCATCTGTCAACATCTGATTCTGCTGTGACAAATAAGAATGATACAGGGATATAACCTTTCCCGCTACATAATAAAAAAGACACTTGACCACCCTCTAAAAGAACCCGTTTCCTTGTTTCAAAGAAACCAGACGTGAAATATAGTGTAAGTAGTACACATATCTAACTTATATAAGATATAATAGCTGCAAGTAGATTTGGAATGAAAATGTGCGCTTCAGGTTTTAACACCTAACCAATGACTCCTTGTTTTGCTTCGGTACCATAGAAAATCCTGTTACTGAAAAGCCCGATATGGAATGTGAGATCACCGTGCAGCAGGACGATATCACAAGTAAATGAATGATAAATTACGTATTTGTCTTTGCATCGTACCCTGTTTTAGAATACACTGGCATTTTCAGCTTTTCTTATAAATTCTATTATAACTTTCTACCCAAGTCTTCAATCGTACATACTATATGACCAAATGTTGGTGGACACCTGATTATCACAGCTCTATGAGCTTATTTGACATCCAATTCCAAAACCATGGTGTTTTATATGAAGTTGGCCCTCTGTTTTGGCTTTCCACAAGATTTTGGAGGGTGACTGGGAATTTGTGTCCACTTGTGAGGTTGTGTACTGATGTTAGATGAGAAGACCTGGCTCATAATTGCCATTCTAAGTCATCCTAAAGGTGTTCAGTAGGGTTGAGGTCAGATATTTATGTTGGAAGAGAAGACCTGATCCCAAACGTATTCGGTAGGGTTGAGGTCAGGTAATGTTATTAGATGAGAAACCTGATCCCTAAAGTGTCCAAAAGGGTTGAGGTCAGTTACTGATATTGGATGAGAAAACCAGATCCCTAAGGTGTCCAAAAGGGTTGAGATCAGGTACTGTCGTTGGATGAGAAGACCCAATCCCAAAAGTGTTCAGTAGGGTTGAGGTCAGGCACCGATGAAGGTTGAGAAGACCTGATCCCAAAGGTGATGAGGTCAGGGTTCTTTGAAGGCCACTCAACTTCCTCAACACTAAACCTATCAATGTCATCATGGAGCTGGCTTTGGACACAGTCACGATTGAACAGAAATAGGCCTTCACCAAACGGTTACCACAAAGTTGGGAGAGCGCAATTGTTTAATGGGTCTTTGTATGCTGTAGAAGAAATAGCCTTCATTGATTATTTAACAATTCCACAGGATGTCAAAATACTTTTGGCCCTATAGGTACTATAGAAGTAACAAATATAGTATATGTGTAACATTCTATCAGAAGGTGGGCATTATCGGCAATCATTTGCTCAGTATGTTTTCCTCTAGGAGCATCTACCCTGTCTTGCATACTGTTAGTTCTTCCTGCTTGGTCTGATGTACTCTACAGCTTAAAGTGTCACTAAAGGAAAAACTTTGCAGAGGGACTAGAACATCTGCCAGATTTTACTGCTGTCTGTGCCCTTCTTAGGGAGATTGACCCTTTTTATGTGTCCTGTTTACCATTATCATTGAAAGTGAAAACAAAATAAAACCCCAAACTTTGAGTTGACATCAAAACAGTAATAGAGGGGAAATCTTCCAATGGGAACACTAGTTCTAGTGACACCCTGGGATTCCCTCACTTTGGAGGGATTTCCCCTCGCTTCCTGTTTTGGCTATGGGACAGGAAGTACAGTGGAGAAAATAATTTTTTGATCCCCTGCAGATTTTGTAAGTTTGCCCACTTACAAAGAAATGAAGGGTCTATCATTTTTATCATCTGTGTATTTTAAATGATAGAGACAGAATATAAACCACAAATCTAGCAAAAACACGATACAAATGTTATTAATTGAGTTGCAGTTCAGTGAGTAAAATAAGTATTTGATCCCTAAGCAAAACGACTTACAGTAATACTTGGTGGAGAAACTCTTGTTGGCAAACACAGAAGTAAGACGTTTCTTGTAGTTGGCTACTAGGTTTGCAGAAAGACCCATCCCCGACCCATCTTTAGCGTTCTGGCTGAGGGAAGAAGGTTCTCATCCAATATTTTACAATACATGGCCTCAATGCGGCAAAGTCGGCCTGTACCTTTAGCAGAGAAAAGACCCCACATCATAATGTTTCCACCTTCGTGCTTTACTGTAGGGATGGTGTTCCTAATGTCATAGTCAGCATTTTTCTTCCTCTGAACTTGGCGAGTTGAGTTAATGCCAAAGAGCTCTATATTGGTCTCATCTGACCACAGCACTTTCTCCCAATCCTCTGAATCATTTAGATGCTCATTGGCAAACTTCAGATGGGCACGTACATGTGTCTTCTTGAGGAGGGGGACCTTGCGGGCGCTGCAGAATTACAATCCGTGGCGGCGTATTGTGTTACCAATGGTTTGTTTGGTGACTGTGGTCCCAACTGCCTTGAGATCATTCACAGGCTCCTCCCATGTAGTTCTTGGCTGATCCCTCACTTTTTTCACGATCATCCTTACCCCATGAGATGGATCTCGCATGGGTCCCCAGACCGAGGGCGATTGATGGGTATTTTGTATTTCTTCCATTTGCGAATAATCGCTGCAACAGTTGTCTCTTTCTCACCAAGCTTCTTACTGATGGTCTTGTAGCCCATTCCAGCCATGCGCAGGTCTACAATCATGTCCCTGATGTCCTTTGACAGCCCTTTGGTCTTGTCCACGGTAGTGAGGTTTGAAGGAAAGAAAGAGATTCTGGGGACAGGTGTATTTTAGACACATAACGCATTGTCGTTAGGAGCAGCTTCTTAAATTGACAAGACTAATCTGTGTACCACACGAGCACAAAGCCAGTCTGTGGGAGCCAGAATTATTGTTGTCTGGTAGGGGATCAAACACTTATTTTACTCACTGAACTGCAACTCAATTTATAACATTTGTATCATGTGCTTTTTTCTGGATTTTTGGTTGCTATTCTGTCTCTTATCATTTAAAATTCATCTCTGATAAAAAATTATAGACTCTTAATTTCTTTGTAAGCGGGCAAACTTACAAAATATGCAGGAGATGAAATAATTATTTTCCCCGCTGTAAAGGGAAATCTTCCCAAAGGGACACAGATAGCCAAAAGAAAATATTCACAGTGGTTATAACCCTCCCTTACTCCATACAAAAATAAAAAGATGTTTTGCCTCTAGTGACACTTTAATCCTGCATTCGGCTACTTGTTCTACCTGGTGAATTGGAATTATTGCCTTGCATTTTCTTTGTCCACCATTTGGTGCTGGAGGTATTAACTAATCAACAACATTGTCTGTGTTGTGGATGTAAGTGTTCAGGAATGGGCGTTCCTGGACAGGATGCATTTGTAATGCCAGTATGTGACACTGAGCCTGCACGATTGAAGGAACTGAAATCAAATGAATGAAATGAGTGCGCCAAGGACAGTCAGGCTGGGGAAGAAGGGATGACAAGACTCCCATCTTCTCACAGAATTGAATGGTTTTTTTTTTTTGGGGGGGGGGGTCCTATCTTGGGGAGCCCTCCCTGTTGTTGGTTTCTCTCTTAGGCAGGAATGATGTTTACAATGCCTGCAGCCTCCTGGGATACCAACACCATGGATTGCAGGTGGCGGCAGAGTACTGTCTGGTACATGCGCCATGCTGAGTTATCAGGGGATGCTAGCTGTTTCTCCATAGATTTTGCAGTTGCCCCCCCAATGATGCATTAGTACACATGTGGATCATCGCAGGGTCCTTGCACAATCCAGAAAAAACAGCAGCTGGCATCCCCATGACACAAACATGACGGTGCAGGAATAGGGGCGTTATGGCGGAGGGGTGAATCCCCTGAAACCACTGGATCTGTGAGGTGTAAGTATGTTTTTTTTACGTACAACCCAGTTGAAGAAGTAAGAGAAGAGGGGGAAAAATGGTGGTGAGGTTTAGGAAGGTGGAGGTGGAAAGTCAAGTTCCCCCAAGTAGCCAACAAATGTTTTCTTTTTTGTTTGCTGAAAGGGTAAATATGTTGACTTTTATGTTGCATTTTGTTGTTTTACATTTATAGGTTATTTTTTTAATAATTTTTACTTGTAATTGTGGCCATCAGCGACTTTTAGCGGAACTGCGGCGGGCATAATGACACGAGGGTAAACTGATTTGGTGTCACTGACATCCCCAGTGACACCAATACAGTGATCAGTGCTAATTAAAAGCACTGACACTGTACTAATGGCACTGGGCATGAAGGGGTAACGTGGGGCGATCAAAGGGCTAACTGTGTGCTGTTTTACTTGATGTTCTTTGTTTGTGCTTCACTTTAAGCACACACACACACACATATATATATATATATATATGTGATTTTGCATACAGCTGCCGCCCTGCAGCAGTATTTCTGCTATAGGGCGTAGCTAAAGCGGTAAAATGATGATTTCATTTATTAAGGGAAAAAAAGCTGTCCTAACATGCCTGGCCCCATCTGAAAAAGTATCCCTCCTCCCCTCCTTGCTAAATCATGAATGAACTGTGATTAACCACATTTTCTAAAAAGCTGAGTTAAATTTCACTTGCCACACCCAGGCCTGATTACTGCCGGACCTGTTGAATCCAAAAATCACTTACAATGGTTGTAAAGGCTGAAAGTTTTTTTTTTTTTTTTTTACCTTCATGCATTCTATGCATGAAGTTAAAAAACCTTCTGTGTGCAGCATCACCCCCAGCCCCCTCAATACTTACCTGAGCCTCCACGCGATCCAGTGATGTGAATGACAGCTTCGGCTGTCCCAGGACTTTGCCTCCTCATTGGCTGAGACAGTTAGTGGGAGCCATTGGCTCCCACTGCTGTCAATCAGAGCCAGTCAGCCAATGAGGAGAGAGAGGGGCCGGGGCCAAGCCGCGGCTCTGCGTGTGAATAGAAACATGGAACAGCGGGTGCCCCCATAGCAAGCTGCTTGCTGTGGGGAACCCCTCAGACAGGAGAGCCTGCTGGGGACCAGAGAAGAGGAGGATCCAAGCTGCTCTGTAAAACCACTGCACACGTTAGGTAAGTATAGTAAGTATAGTTTATTATTTTACACAATTTATTATTTTACACAATAAAAAAAAATGAACCTTTAAAATCGCTTTAAATGGAAGCCGTCTGAGAAAGTGAAGCACGCTAAAAGATCTAAAAATGCAACACATCATGCTGCGATCTAAAGAAATTCCAGAATAGATGAGAAACAAAGCAATTGATATCTATCAATCTGGAAGGGTTACAAAGCCATTTCTAAGACTTTGGGACTCCAGTGAACCACGGTGGGTGAGAGCTATTATCCACAAATGCAGAAAATTGGGAGCAATGGTGAACTTTCCCAGGAGTAACCAGCCTACCAAAATCACTCCAAGAGCACGACGATGACTCATTCAGGAGGTTATAAAAGAACCCCGAACAATATCTAAAGAACTGCTGGCCTCAGTTGCCTCAATTAAGGTCTGTGTTTTTACGATTCAACAATAAGAACAAGACTGGGCAAAAATGGCTTCCATGGGAGAATTCCAAGGCAAAAGCCACTGCTTACCAAAAAGGACACAAAGGCTTCTCTCACATTTGCCCAAAAAAATCTTGATTACGTCCACAATATTCCACAGAATATTTTGGGCAAATATTCTGTGGACTGATGACACAAACATTGAACTTTTTGGAAGGTGTGCGTCCCGTTACGTATGACTTAAAACTAACACAACATTTTATAAAAAGAACATCATCCCAACAGTCAAACATGGTGGCGGTAGTGTGATGGTATGGGGCTGCTTTGCAGCTTCAGGACCTGGACGACTTGTCATAATTGATGGAACCATGAATTCTCTACTCTACCAGAAAATCCTGAAGGAGAATGGACATCAATTTGCAATCTCGAGTTTAAGCGCACTTGAGTTACGCAGCAGGACGATGATCAGAAACACATCAGCAAGTCCACGTCTGAATGGCTCCAAAAACAAAATGAAGCTTTTGGAGTGCCCTAGTCTTGACCTTGGTCCTGACTTAGATCTGATTGAGATGTTGCGGCATGACTTTAAACAGGCCGTTCATGCTGGAAAACCCTCCAATGTGGCAGAATTAAAACAATTCTGCAAAGAAGAGGCGGACAAAATTGCTCCGCAGCGATGCCAAAGACTCATTTCCAGTTATCACAAATGCTTGATTGCAGATGTTGCCGGCAAGGGTGACACAACCAGTTATTAGGTTTAGGGGACAATTATTTTTTCACACAGGACCAGGCAGGTTTGGACAGCTTTTTTCCCTTAATAAATGAAATCATAATATAAAAACTGCATTTTGTATTTACTTGGGTTATCTTTTTGTACTGATAAAATTTGAAGATCTGAATCATTTAAGTGTGACACAGTATGCAAATACTTTTTCCCAGCACTGTATGTGTGTGTGTCTATATACTATATATATATATATATATATATGTATATCTCTATCTCCCCCCTCCCCTTCCTACACGTACAGTGTATGTGTATATATATATATATATATATATGCCAATCAGGCATAACATGACCACTGACAG
The DNA here is from genome assembly GCF_062004578.1 of Staurois parvus. Taxonomy (NCBI): domain Eukaryota; kingdom Metazoa; phylum Chordata; class Amphibia; order Anura; family Ranidae; genus Staurois; species Staurois parvus. The sequence continues at coordinate 65,207 of NW_028317950.1, read as the reverse complement.
GTAGAGTGAATAACATTGATTATCTGTTTACAATGGCACTTGAAAATGGTTAACATATGTAAGGCTTTAAGTGAACATGTTGTCTTCGAAGTTGATGTGTTGAAAGCAGAAAAAAAGAAAAAATGGGCAAGTATAAGGATTTGGGTGACTTCGGCAAGGGACAAATTGTAATGGGTAGATGACTGGGTCAGAGCAACTCCAAAACTGCAGCTCTTGTGGGACATTTCCGGTCTGTAGTGATCAGAACTGACCATAAGTGGTCTAAGGAAGGAAAACTAGTAAACCAGTGTAGCACTACCCCCTAGAGTAGCTTAGGAATGATGTTGAGTTCCCTGTCAATCTGAATCTCTTGTGGAAAGCCCAACCTCTGCTGACACCACCATGCTTCCGTGACCACATTAAATCACAACTATAAAATGGACTCGCACACAAGTTAGTGTAAACCAATATGAACTTTATATTGGAATCAAAGGTAATTTGGTTAAAAAGATCAAAATGACATTGATATAAGCAGCAAATATAACCACTCTTGGTAATTGTACGCAAAACGACATTCACCATAAAGCAACAATAACTGTTAGCAGTTATTCAAAATAATCCACTGCCTCCAATCTGAGGAGACTGCTGAATCCCCAGTGAGGAGGAACAACTATCAAGTAACAGGTAAGCTCACTGTGGGTTCTCAGGACTAGATGAGAAGGATTAGATGTGAAGGAACAGAGAATTCTTATTTGAAATTGAGCACTGTCCCTTTAAGAATACTACAAGGTCTTCTGCACGTTCGTTGAGGCCCAGTTGGTATGCGGTTGAATTGAGGTGTGGGATATAGTTCCGTGGGATATAGTTCCTTGGGATGGCAACACAAAGATGGTGAAGGAACAAAGGAGATTTTCCTATTGGTGGTAGTGAATTAGAGTGGGGTCTCCTTTAATGCACTCAACATGGGGCTGATTTGAAGCAATGAATTGCAGCAATTGGCATGAATGTCTATAGGCAAAGACAGCTCCCTTTGTCCATCAAAGGCAAAAGTTAACAGTAATGGGAAATCTTTGTCAAAGAAGGGAAACTTATGGTTTCAGTTGGCACTGCTGTATCCTGGCCCGTGATTGTATGTCCTGCTGTCAGCTTTTACGATAAACTGTAATGTAGATGTGTTTCAATGATGACAGCTGTGAGAACTAGGCTGAAAACTGAAGCAACGTAATGTTCACAACTATGCGTAGGTAGCCGAGGTTGCAAAATGTCAGTATTCAGTTGGTTAGCGGGTGCACGTGTCTCTCTCACCCAATCAAAGTAGTCTGGTAGATTGTAGCGTTCTGTCTTTCTCTGCAAACGGGGTCAGTCCACGGACTCTCCGCCTCAGACTCGGCATCCCATCTGGTGTTCTTCTGTCAGATTGGCCTGCTGGGCAGTGTGGCAGACCGGGTGGTCAGTAGGCTCTTTCCCGCTCTTCCTCTCTTTCCAACCATGGTTCCGCGGCCTAGCTCATCACGTCAGCCATCAGCACATTTCCTTCTCCTTCAGTCTCTCCCCACATTCTCCTGGCCATTCTTTGGGCTTTTATATTTATATATCCTTGCTCACACGCTACTTCTCTTGGGAAATGTGGTCCCTGACTGGCCTGCTCACAAGCTCCTTTTCCTGTCATACAGCATACAAGTTTCAGAAGGATGTTCTGCCTATGTGAGGGACCCTGAATGGCAGACCACCGCCACCTAATGTCCATTTTAATGTATTGCAAGTAATAACATTTCACTAGCTTACACCATTGACAGGGTCATGGGTGGCCAAGGGTAAATTGATGCATGTGGGAAGTAAAGGCTGGCCTGTGTAGTCTGATCCAAAAGAAGAGTTACTGGAGCTGAGATTGCAGAAAAAGTTAATGCTGGTTCTGATAGAAAGGTGTCAGAACACACAAAACATTGCAGTTTGTTGTTTATGGGGCTGTATAGCTGCAAGCCGGTCAGGATACCCATGCTGACCCATGTCCACAACCAAAAGCACCTACAATGGGCATGTGAGTATCAGAACTGGACCACAGAGCAATGCAAAAAGGTGGCCTGGTCTAACGAATCACGTTTTATTTTACATCGTATGGATAGTCGGTTGTGTATGTCCATTATTTGAGGAAGGATGCACTATGGGAAGAAGGCAAGCCGGCAGAGACAATGATCTGCTACTGATGGCTTGATGCCAGATACCACATCAGAGGTGTAATGGAGTCAATGCCTCGAAAGATCAGGGTTGTTTTGATGACAAAAGGGGGACCTACTCAATATTAGGTGGGTAGTTATGTTATGGCAGGTGTTCATAATGGTATGGCTGATCAGTGGTAAATATACAGTGTGTGTGTGTGTATATATATATATATATATATATACTGTATATATATATATATATATATATATATATAGAGAGAGAGAGAGAGAGATTTTGGTATAGTAGTGCCCTCTAGTGATTTCAAAATATGCAGTTCTTATACCATCAATTCAAAGTACTATACAAAGAGGCGTCTCTCAAGATTTTTGCTATATCATTCTCTAGCTGTCTGAGCATGCATGTGAAAGGAAAATTAACAAAACGCTGGTCCTTTAGACACTTTTTTCAATCTCAGTAGTTTGAATTCCACCCACAAAATGTCTTCAAAAATGGATGTTTAAAGCAGTGTTTCCTCAAGGGCCATCTTGTAGCTTAGATACCCTTTAGGAATGTATAAACCCAAAATCTTTTCTAAGGCTACACCCCTATATCACTGGCGGTCATTAAAGTTTAGTTCAGCTATTTTCAACTGGGATTCCGTTATAGGTTGCTTGAGCTGTGGCTGTTGGTACCTGGATAGTTTCAGGTTCAATGTTACTTGGCCAACAGCAGGACCCCGATGAAATTTTAATTGGCTGTAAGGGTGAATTCTGATTGCCACTGTAAGGGGGGCATCCTACTTTGATCACTAATGTAAGAAGCATTCTTCTCACTGAATGTAAGAGGCATTTTCCCCATTGGCCTCCAATGTAAGGAGCATTCTTGCCACTGACCACCAATGTAAGGGACATTCTTCCCACTTAGCACCAACGTAGAGCATTTTTCCCACGGATCAGTGTAAGGGGCATTCTTCCCACTGACCACTCATGTAAAGGGCATTCTTCCCACTGGCTACCAATGTAAGGGTCATTCTTGCCATTGGCCCCCAATGTAAGGGGACATTCTTCCCACTGGCCTACAATGTAAGGGATATTTTTCCCACCGGCTACCAATGTAAGAAGCATTCTTCCCATTGGCCTCCAATGTAAGAGGCATTCTTTCCACTGAGCACCAATGTAAGGAGCATTCTTCTTACTAAACACCAATATAGGAGGCCTTCTTTCCACTGACCCTCCATGACTTAAATTTAGTGGTGATTCCGTGAGACACTACAATTTTATTCAAGGATTCCTCTGGGGGTAAAAAGTTTGAGAAATGATGGCTTAGATGCCTAGAATATATTGGGCAGCTTCATTAATCTCCCATCTAAATAATTTAACATTGTTTTTTGGGGACATATACATAAAATATAAATAAAATGTGTACTTTATATTTATGGTGAAACTCCTTTCTTTGAAAGGAACGCTGGTAAAAAAACAAAAAACACATTTCTCCATATTTGTTTTTTACGTCTATTTGTCTATAGATTTCATAGAAAATAAAATAGGTTTTTCAAACAATACCTTAAAAAAAAAAGTCTGGTTTCATCCAAACAATAAAAAGAGCAAAACTGGTAAAATTGTATATATGGCTAAAACTTGTTTTTTTTTTAAATCCCATATAGTTTCATAAACCAAAAAAAAGATATAATTCTTAAAAATAATAATTCATATCCTGGTGTTTGAATCAAGACTATAGAATATATTTGAAGAAAGTGTTTTGTTTTTTTTTGTTTAAATCATAATCTTCTTTCCTAATGTCTGTCAATACTTTATTGTTTTGCTAATGACGGTTTGCAGTGTCATTACTTCCTACATTTTGCATGCACATATTGTCTTGTCCATGTGTTATATATATATAATTTTTTTTTTTTTACACAATAGGAACTTCCAGTGAAGATGACTCAGCCATTGCCAGGACAAAGCAACCCAGGAAGTTTCATGCAAGCTCAGTTCCTGCATACCCATTTACCAGTAATGTTGTGAACGATAACGCACCAGCTGAAGCTATTAAAAGTAAGCTGAAGAAACACATTACCAGTGTAATAGATTTTCATTTGGACACTTGTGTTGCAAAGACAGTATCTCTTTACAGCTAAACTCCAGGCAAACCCCCTAAACACACATCTAAATATAAAATATGGGGGCCACTTTACTTGCTAAAGGATTTGTATTTATGTCCATCCAGTCCTGATTTATACAGCATAGTCTGATGCATGACTACTTTTACTGTTCGTTATAGACTGTAGAAGACATTAGGCGATGTCCTCTCTGCACCCCCAGCCTCCTAACTGGTTGGTGAAAGAGCAGCAGAAAGAATACTGATGAGGTCATCCCTCTGCTCACTCTCTCCTTCTAATAACATGTTCCACGACAGAGCATTTAAAATTAAATGCAAAACGCTTGATTGGATCCCAGTCCTACTCCTCCCTTTTCCAGCCTGCTGTATAGGGAATTTCAAGAGTCAAGTCAAATTTAGGAATGTGCACTAGTTGTTTTAAAAAACATAAAAATTATATATATATATATATATATATATATATATATATATATACACACACACACACACACAGTATCTCCCAGAAGTGAGTACACCCCTCACATTTTTGTAAATATTTGATTCTATCTTTTCATGTGGCAACACTGAAGAAATTACACTTTGCTACAATGTGACGTAGTGAGTGTACAGCTTGTATAACAGTGTAAATTTGCTGTCCCCTCAAAATATCTCAACACACAGCCATTAACCACTTGCCGCCCTGCCACTGCATATATACGTGTGCAGGGCGGCACTGGGGCGCAAAAGCACGTTTTAAAACGGGCTCCGCGCTCCTAACGTTTTTGCGGGCAGGGGGCCCGCGCGTGCTCCCGCCGACCCACGGGTGACACCATTTGATCCCGGAAGGATCAATCATTCGATTTCAGCCAGTGATGTCTGGCTGAAATCAGATGATCGGTCCCTGTCCTATCCTGTCCTGTGTTGACAGTTACACAGGACAGGATATGATGTCATTCTTCTCTGCCTGGACACATTCCGTTCCAGACAGAGAAGAAGACATATAAATTGTGAGTAAAACAGCACATACCCACAGTTAGAACACTCTAGGACACTTTTAACCCCCTGATCGCCCCCCCCCCCAAGTTAACCCCTTCACTGCCCTGTCACCAGTGTCACTGATCAGTGAACCGATTTTTACTGATCACTGTATCAGTGTTGCTGGCGACTTCCGATAGTGTTAGCGCCCCTCCCAGATAGCGCCAGATTGCCCGCCAGTACACCAGTAATCCCGTTTAACCCCTTGATCGCCCCTCCAGTTAACCCCTTCACTGCCCTGTCACCAGTGTCACTGATCAGTGAACCGATTTTTACTGATCACTGTATCAGTGTCATTGGCGACTTCCGATAGTGTTAGCGCCCCTCCCAGATAGCGCCAGTTTGCCCGCTAGAACACCAGTAATCCCATTTAACCCCTTAATCTCTCCCCCCCAGTTAACCCCTTCACTGCCCTGTCACCAGTGTCACTGATCAGTGAACCGATTTTTACTGATCACTGTATCAGTGTCATTGGCGAATTCCGATTTTGTTAGCGCCCCTCCCAGATAGCGCCAGTTTGCCCGCTAATGCACAGGATTTTTTTTACCAAAAACATGTAGCAGAATGCATTTTGGCTTAAATTTATGACTAACTTTGAGTTTACGATATATTTTTTATAGCTGAAAGTAGAAAATATTGTTTTTGTTCAAAATTTTTGTATTTTTTTGTTTATAGCGCAAAAAATAAAAAGCGCACAGGTGATCAAATACCACCAAAAGAAAGCTCTATTTGTGTGAAAAAAAGGACGTAAATTTCGTTTGGGTACAGCATTGCATGACCGCGCAATTATCATTTGAATTAGTGCAGCGCTGTATAGCAAAAAAAGGCATAAATTACAGAATCTATACCATAGTTTGTAGACGCTATAACTTTCACACAAAGCAATCAATATACACTTATTGGGATTTTTTTTACCAAAAACATGTAGCAGAATACATTTTGGCTTAAATTTATGACTAACTTTGAGTTTACGATATATTTTTTATAGCTGAAAGTAGAAAATAATGTTTTTTTTCAAAATTTTAGTGTTTTTTTTGTTTATAGCGCAAAAAATAAAAATCGCACAGGTGATAAAATACCACCAAAAGAAAGCTCTATTTGTTTGAAAAAAAGGACGTAAATTTCGTTTGGGTACAGCATTGCATGACCGTGCAATTATCATTTGAATTAGTGCAGCGCTGTATAGCAAAAAAAGGCATAAATTACAGTATCTATACCATAGTTTGTAGACGCTATAACTTTCACACAAAGCAATCAATATACACTTATTGGGATTTTTTTTACCAAAAACATGTAGCATAATACATTTTGGCTTAAATTTATGACTAACTTTGAATTTACAATATATTTTTTATAGCTGAAAGTAGAAAATATTGTTTTTTTTCAAACTTTTTGTATTTTTTTGTTTATAGCGCAAAAAATAAAAAGCGCACAGGTGATAAAATACCACCAAAAGAAATCTCTATTTGTGTGAAAAAAAAATGTAAATTTCGTTTGGGTACAGCTTTGCATGACCGCGCAATTATCATTTGAATTAGTGCAGCGCCAAACAGCAAAAAAAGGCCTGGTCATTAAGGGGGGTAAATCCTCAGGAGCTCAAGTGGTTAATGTCTAAACCGCTGGCAACAAAAGTGAGTCCACCCCTAAGTGACAATGTCCAAATTGGGCCCAAAGTGTCAATATTTTGTGTGGCCGCCATTATTTTCCAGCACTGCCTTAACCCTCTTGGGCATGGAGTTCACCAGAGCTTCACAGGTTGCCACTGGAGTCCTCTTCCACTCCTCCATGAAGACATCACGTAGCTGGTGGATGTTAGAGACCTTGCGCTCCTCCACCTTCCATTTGAGGATGCCCTACAGATGCTCAATAGGGTTTAGATCTGGAGACATGCTTGTCCAGTCCATCACTTTTACCCTCAGCTTCTTTAGCAAGGCAGTGAAAGTTTTGGAGGTGTGTTTGGGGTCGTTATGTTGGAATACTGCCCCGCGGCCCAGTCTCCAAAGGGAAGAAATCATGCTCTACTTCAGTATGTCACAGTACATGTTGGTATTCACGGTTCCCTCAATGAACTGTAGCTCCACAGTGCTGGCAGCACTCATGCAGCCCCAGACCGTGACACTCCCACCACCATGCTTGACTGTAGGCAAGACACACTTGTCTTTGTACTCCTCACCTGGTTGCCGCCACACACGCTTGACACCATCTGAATGAATCTCTTTGTGTCATCAGACCACAGGATCCATGTCCTTAGTCTGCTTGTCTTCAGCAAACTGTTTGCAGGCTTCCTTCTGGAAAGACAGACATGCAGACCAATTTTATGCAGTGTGCGGCGTATGGTCTGAGCACTGACAGGCTGACCCCCCACCCCTTCAACCTCTGCAACAATGCTGGCAGCACTCACATGTCTATTTCCCAAAGACAACCTCTGGATATGACGCTGAGCACGTGCACACAACTTCTTTGGTCGACCATGGCGAGGCCTGTTCTGAGTTGAACCTGTCCTGTTAAATGCTGTATGGTCTTGGCCACCGTGCTGTAGCTCAGTTTCAGGGTGTTGGCAAACTTCATGTAGAGCAACAATTATTTTTTTCAGATCCTCAGAGTTCTTTGCCATGAGGTGCCATGTTGAACTTCCAATGACCACTATGAGTGAATGAGAGCGATAACACTAAATTTAACACACCTGCTCCCCATTCACACCTGAGACCTTGTAACACTAACAAGTCACATGACACCGGGGAGGGAAAATGGCCAATTGGGCCCAATTTGGACATTGTCACTTAGGGGTGGACTCACTTTTGTTGCCAGCAGTTTAGACATTAATGGATGTGTGTTGAGTTGTTTTGAGGGGACAGCAAATTTACATGTTATACAAGCTGTACACTCACTACGTCACATTATAGCAAAGTGTCATTTCTTCAGTATTGTCACATGAAAAGGTAGAATTTAATATTTACCAAAATGTGAGGGGTGGACTCACTTTTGGGAGATAATGTATATGTTTTTTTAATCCCACTGACCACCAAGCCTGAGTCATTATTTACATCAATTCTAGGGCATTTTCTACTCCCCTTGGCCACCACCTGGCCCCCCTAATGTCCGAAGGAAAGGCTCTTTTTAGTCCAGGGCAGGGGTCTCAAACTTTCTGAAAGAAGTCATTTTTACAAGCTGACTTAGCATCCCCACGTTTACCGGAACATATTAGGACAGAGTAATATTTGAAATAATGTATTTCTTTTGTTTTTTCTCGGCAGGCTCTGGAATATTCTTCTACATGCTTATCATTGGTTTGCTTTGTATAGCATCAGTTTTGATCCTCGCTATCGTTCTGATTGCCAGAAGGAAGAGGAAGAGTGAGTTGCTGTAAAAATGCAGTAGATGTCGTGCATGTATAGCACAATAACAGTATTTAAAAAAAAAAAAGTGATGATGTGTATGTCCCAGTGCCAACCTTCATCATGTGTGCATAACAGACTCTTGTCCTTAAAATTAATAGGACTTATGATTTCCAGCACATGGTGTTCAACACCATTGATGTGGAATTCAAGTGTTCAACTTTGTTCCTCTAGATATTTGCTTTTATGTATATTTGGAGTGTACTATTTGCTTTTTGCTTGGACATTTTTATTTATATTTTATTGTACAAGACACCTTGTGAAGGTTGTTGCTTTATAAAGGATAGCTAATAGTAGTTAACCACATTTTACTGGGCTTGTATAATGTCGTACTTAGTTTTGTTACTGTGTTTTGTTTCATCATTTATTCAAGCGGCTTCCTCAGTTCAAATGTTGGAACATACCCAATCCCACGTGGGCATCACTAGACCCCAACCCCTGGGGCCCATGCCCCAAGATCTCTTACCAGTTGCTCCTAGTATACAGACACCCAGCCTTTATGCTCCGCCCACACAGCCTCATCATTCATTCCTGGAGTTCTGCGAATGCGAGGCCCTGCTCCCACTCTCTTCTGATTGACTGTGATTGACAGTACTGCCAATGAGGAGGGAGAGAGTCGGTCTTGGTTCATATCTGTGCGGGTGGTGCAGCTGCGGGACCCTCACAAATACCTGCAGCCGCACCACCCACAGAGAGGAATGTGGGTTAATTCTAATGGCACGCCGCCCGCACTGGAAATCGCAACCACACTGGGAACCTCAGTTCACGCGTGGGCTGTGATTTCCTAAGCGCAGGGACTTCTTCCCAAAGTGCCATGGGGCACTGGAGTCCATTCAAATGTGTGCTGCTGCACACAGAAGGTTTTGGTTTTTTTTTTAACCTTGGAATACATAAAAGTAAAAAACCGTGCTACTTTACAACCACTTAAAGCGGTAGTAAACTCGGGGGACCCAAAAAATAGGTTATGTGTCGCAAGGTAAAGTCATAATGTGCTAGCATGTATCAAATACTGTCACATTATGAAAGACTTACCTTAAAAAGAAGCCCTCCAGCGGTGCGCTTTCACCGCTACAGGAGACTTCCACCTTCACCGGGTCTTCCTTCCAGGTCCGCAGACTGCGGCCGCTTCAGTGGCTGAGCCGCGATGACGTCACTCCCGTACACGCACGTGGGAGTTTTGGCCACGGCACACAGATCTGAAGGAACGCTGCGGGTATGCCGTTCCTTCAGAGCGCATGCGCCAGTGATGTCACCGGCTGCTGCTCTGTAGAATATCTCGTAAACCAGGGGTCTCCAAACTTTCTAAACAAAGGGCCGGTTTACCGTCCTTAAGACTTTAGGGAGCCAGAGTACCTTGCGGGAGTAGAAAATGTCCCAGCATCAGTAGGAGTAAAAAAAAAAAAAAATTACATTGTGCTTGTAGTCAGTGGAAGGAGTAATAGTGCTCCGTCATTGGAATCAGTGGGAGGAATAGCACCCCATCATTGGTATCAGTGGGGGGAATAGCGCCCCATCATTGGTATCAGTGGGAGGAATAGCGCCCCATCTTTGGTATCGGTGGGAGAAATGGTGTCCCATCATTGGTGTCAGTGGGAGGAATAGTGTCTCATCATTTGTATCTGTGGAATGCATAGTGCACCATCATTGGATCATAGGAAGGAATAGTGCTCCATCGTTGGTATTACTTGGAGGAATAGTACCTAATTGTTTATATTAGTCGGAGGAATTGTGGCCTATCGTTGTAAGTGGAAGTAAAAATGCCCCATAGTTTGTGTTAGTGAAGAAATGTTAGCTCCTTGTTGGTGTCAGTTTGAGGAATAATATGCAGAGGGCCGGATAGAGGCAAGCAAAGGGTTGCATTTGGCCCACGGGCCGCAGTTTGGACACCACTGTCCTAAACAGAGCACGTTTAGGAGATATTAATTTTACCTCCAGGTAAGCTTTATTATAAGCTTACCTGTAGGTAAAAATCTAAAAGGAGAGTTGACTACCACTATAAGCCCAGTACACATGTACCAAAAATTTGTCTGGTTCAACAGGAACCAGACAACTTTCTGTACATCTGTACTACTGTCTGTTCAACAGAAGCAGGTCTAACAACTAGCTTCTGTCTAATGGTCTTGGTGGAACATCAGCGTTCAATCAGTGCTCGCAGTGCTGATCAAGTGTATTCTGGTGGGGGAAGGGAGGTCCCTTGTTAGAATACAATAGCACTGTGGGGATCTATTTTTTTTGTTTTTTTTGTTTTATAAACCAAATGTTTTCTAAAAATGTATACCTAACTTTAGTCTACAATTTGTGACGATTGCCTTTTTTTTTTTTTTTTTTTTTTGCAGGTTTTGACTACAACATACCCACGTAAGTAAAAAATTTTTTTTTGCACTTTGAAAGAAACTGTTGTGTCAGAAGTAAAATTCACCAGGTTGGGGTAGGGAAGGAAAATGTGAGTCCTTTTTGATGGTTTTTAGTGCAATTGGCTTAAAGTGGTTCTAGAGGCTGAAGGTTTTGCCATGCCTGAAGGTAAAAAAAAATCCTTCAGTGCGCAGCTTCCCCCTCAGCCCCCTCTCTGCCAAATAATTACCCGAGCGAGCCTGATCGTTATCCAGTGCTGTGGACTAGAGCCTCGACTTTCCCGGGTCTCCCTCCTCCTCAATTGCTGAGACATGGCAGTGGCAGCCATTGGCCCTCGCTGCTGTCAATCACAGCCAGCGAGGAGGGAGCTGAGCCTCTGTATGTCTCATGGATATATTAGGTGCGTCCAGATTATAAGGAGAATGCGGTACACTCGAGAAGGGCTCTGCGAAGCTGAGAAGCTGGCCAAGGTCACTTGGGATGGGGTGACAGGTATACATTAGAACACTGATCAGTTGAATTCCAGCCCTGTCAGATTCGAGACATTCTTTTTTGTGACACCCTGTTCAAGTGCCTTCGTTTTATGAAAAATGTAAGCGAGTTTGGAATAGCAGTACACGATAACATTTTGTGTGAAATTGGGTAAAAGTGCATCCGAATTGGTGAGGAAATCTTATGGAGAAGCTGCGCTATCATCTGCACAAGTGTACAGATGGCGGAAGTACAAGAATGTGTTGAAGATGAACAATGGCCCGGACGCCCCTCTTTTTCAAAACTGCAACAGAATGTGGATGCAGTGAGGTCTGTTCTCAACCGTGACCAATGGTTTACTATCAGAATGCTTGCAGACGAACCGGGAATTGTCAAGTCAGTTGTTCTTGAAATCATGACTCAGGATTTGAACGTGAGAAAAAGCATGTGCAAAACTTGTCACCTTACCAGGAGGAACACCGTCAACTCGTTTGCCAAGACCCGTTGGCCCGTTTGGAGAGAGCCTGATTTTTTGAGTCAGGTGAACACAGGAGATGAATCCTGGGTGTTTGAGTACGATCCCGAGGCAAAGTTCTGAATCGCATGCACTTGCGTCACCTCACTCCCCAGAAAGCTCAAAAGTCAAATCAATGGTCTTTGTTTTTTTATTCTTATTCAGGTGGAATTGTCCCTAAGAAATGTGTTCCTACTGTTCAATCCGTGCATCAATGATTTTACGTGGAAGTTCTCGGTCCAAAAGTTATTTGTGTAGTTTTTGGCTGAAACAGTCCTTCCCCATCCACCCTACTTGGCGCCTTGTGACTTTTTCAAGTCCCTAAAGTTGGAGAAGGGCTTGAAAGGACACCATTTTTGTAGTGTGGATAACGTCCAAAGAGCCACTACGCAGGTTCTGAACGCCATCCCACTTGAAGACTTCCAAGGATGCTATGAAGAATGGCCAAATTGCTGGGAGCAGTGCGTACACTCACACGGCGCATACTTTGAAGGAGACCATGTTTAATTGTAAAATGCTTCATTGCTTTCTGGACACACCTCGTACAGGGCTGGCTCGGGAGCGAGCATGCACGAGTGCCCCCAGAGCAAGCTGCTTGCTCTGGAGGCAGTCGGCAGGGGGTTGGAGTCAGGAGCTTTAGAGGAGGCCCCAAGAAGAGGAGGATCGGGGCTGCTTTATGCCAAACCATTACACAGAGCAGGTAAGTATGACATGTTTGTTATTTGAATAATAAAGAAACCAAACTTTTGGATGGAAGTCCGCTTTAAGTCTAAGACTAAAGTGGTTACTTTAGTCTTAGACTTAAAGCGGAGTTCCATCCAAAAGGGGAAGTTCCGCTTTAAAGATTGGTCCCCCGCTCCCCATTAAGGATTGGCACCTTTGGGGAGCAAGGGGGGGGGAAGGGAGAATGGGTAGCCGAATTTGACAGGTACCCGCTCCCACTTCCGTTGTGATTGCCTAGGCGTTTGGAAACGGAAGTTGTCCTCCTTCCCTCCCTCCCCGAAGTCTTGCGGGACACATGACAGGTCCCAGAAGAAGACAGGGCCATTCGGGAAGTGCAGTGCTACTCGCGCATGCGCAGAGGGTACCCGGCTATGAAGCCGCAAGCTGTCACAACCGGGTGCCCGCACTGAAGATGCCGGCGCCTGGAATACAGGACGGCGGGGTGAACACGGGAGTGTGGAACAGGCGAGTGGCTGTTTTTTTAAAGTCAGCAGCTACAGTTTTTGTAGCTGGTGACTTATTTTTTTAATGGAACTCCGCTTTAAGTCCATTGCACTTTACTGTTTCCTTTAAAAACTTACTTTGCTTTTTTTTTTCCTTAGACAAAAACCTTAATGTGGTTGTAAACCTCAGCCATGAAATTTGAACTAAGCATAGCCCTCAATAGTTTGTACTTGTCTCAATCCAGAGCAGAAAGTGTTATTTCTGTCTGCCGCCTCGTTTTTCTGCTATCTATACGAGTCACTTTTGACAAGTTTTCCTGACGCTAAGAGATAAAAATGTCACAGGGGAGGGGGTTCCAGCACACAGCCTGCGATTGACAGCCTCAGCACTGTTTGTGTGTGCTGTGTGAAGGAGGGGTGTTCCTTCCCTCCAATCAGCTCTCAGAGTTTCCCTCACTGAGCTCTGCAGTGTGTAACTTAGATAATCCCAAAAATTATATTGTCGCACCTCTCTGGGATCATAAATACTGTGCTCCAAAACTCATTATCGCATAAAACAATAAATTGCTTTTCAAAAATAAGCAGACTTTTCTTTTAAACCAACACCACATGTCATGTAATGTCCACAGTTCATAAATTGTGCTTATTATTTATCTTCCTTCCTAGCACGTGCAGCTTTATTAACTTTTGCGATAAACATGCACCGCCTCCTATGTTATTGTGAACAAGCACACTGCGTATCCACCAGCATTCAATCCTGCGCTCACCTCCACCTTTTGACCTGTCTTTTACAGATCAAACTCGCTTGTTTCTCTTTCTTGGGGGTTCTTTAATCACCACCTCTCCTCCCTACGGGCTCCCCTCCATTTTTCACTTTTCATCCAAAGATTACCCACCGATACACTATATTTGGGGGTGTGGCCCATTAAAAAATGCACTCCCTGTCCTGCGGTTTGCTCATATGTCAAAGCGTATCCCCATAGTGCAGTATGTTGAGTAAAAATTATTTATTCAAATAGAATTCTAAAAATCTGAACAGGAATTCACATGTACTGCGGAGCCGAGGCTCCCGCGTTACTTCCGGTTCTCCCGGCGCCCTGGCTCCACCTACACGCGTATCCTCACGATCACGTGGCTTCTTCGGTAGTAACTTGCTGCTTTTTGAAAGCTGAGGCTGTCAATCAGCTGGAGATCCCTCTCCGTTATCATTTTACTCTCTGTGTCAGGAACAGTGCCAAGACAAGGTCATCCTGCACCCGGGGCAAAGATGCCAAACTGCCTCTCTTCCCCCGTTCATGATTTGCAAGCTTAGGAAATCCTACGCCTAGAAGTTTCTTGCTTTTCAAAATCACTGCGCAGCTCAGTTTTAACACTGGGCTCACGCTTGTGCCGATGGCTGTACTCTCTCTCCTCCTCCACTGCTAGTGCAGCTCCGGTGCGTTTGTGAACATCGCCGTTTGCATGTTAATACAGGAGCGCCGCACCGTCAGGAAGGAGGAGGGAGGGAGCGAGAACACAGCCCGCAATGCGTCTCGTGTCTCTCCTCCTCCTCTCAATGCTGCTCCCAGCGCTGGGCTGACGGGAGTAGCGATGCCGTCGTCATTACTCTTGTCAGCCTTGTAAAAGAAGGCAAGCATTCCCAGCCTTACAGTAAACCACTGCACCCAGGGCAGCTGCCCCTCCTGCCCACCCCTTTTGCAGTGTGATTCTGAATAGGGTCAGGTATGATTTTCAGCCCAGTTCAGGTGAGATTTCCAGTGTCACACACTGTAAGAATTTGTATCGGAATCATACTCGAACCTCTGAACAAAGTTGTACCGGACGGGGTTTAAATTGTGCTGTTCAAACCGGCCGGCCGGCCGGCAAGCAGCTTCTTTATTGGTTTGTATTTGGTGATAATTTCACTAGGACTAGAGCGATGGCAAAAATTAAATCATGAAAGACCAGCTCCTAGTTTAATTTCACTTGAAATAGGTCATCCAGGCCAAGCTGGCTCAAATGAACTCTTTCCTTTACCAATGCACGCACCTGCTGTCAGTGCTGTATATACCGTGCATTGCATCAGCCACATACAGTATACAGGGCTGTGTTTCAGCTGCGGTCTGGGAACTTTCCTAGGACAGGACGTTCCTAGGCCAAAATCAGATCAGACCGAGCGCCGCCGAACCGTTCTTAGGAAGCCTTGCATTTTCACAAACGACAGCGGTCGCACGTGTTGATAAAGGACATAGTTTGTTTGGGTTACGTTGGCCAAAACAAACGGTTTAAAGGGAAACGGACCCTGGAGTTTGGCTTTACATTTTAAGTAGAACAAGAGAAGAGGAAATATTTTTCAATGGGGGCCTTTGTCGTGTCGACAGCTTTCCAGAAAGAGGGGGGGGGGGTCTCTCCCATTTTGTCTTCTCGATAACAAGTGAAGGGATAACTCCCCTGTGGGATACAGACGGCAGAAGAAAAAAAAACACCACCCAAAAGGGGTTTTTATCATTCCCTACTCTATCCAAAATTTAGATAAACATTGTAGCTTTAGATATACGGTACTTTAGGAAGTTAACATGGACCTTGAAGAACAATGCAAGGACCACATTTAATATCCAGGCCACCTTAGGGTAGTAATTTAAATAAAGTAAGGTTTATACTTGCCATACCCCTCTCTTCTGCATCGCTAGATGCGAAAGCACTGTCTTTCCAGAAGTGTTTCTGGGGAAGGGAGACCAGGCCAAATGTCACGTTGGGTCCCCTAAGTACATTGCAATGGCATCTTCTCGTTAGATTTCTTCTGCTCTGTATTCTGGGATCTAGCCAGGAGCGCACGGTTATCATTGTCCACGTACCTTTTGGAACAACTCACATTAGGAGATTTGTGAAGAGGGAGAATACTTGTATGGTAAAAGTAGACCAGATCCGCTTTAAAAATGAGTGGTCCCGTTTAGCTTATTATATTTTTACTGCGTGATAGGAATTTTTAAAAAATTGCAATACATTTGAATCCTTTTCTTTTTTTCACCTGCAGTATGAACCAGCTGGCATTGAATTTAGAAGGACATTCTAGCGAACCGGCATCAAATAATTACGAGCCTGCTTTTCCCGTGTCCCAGTATGAGAGCCTCCCCATGTGTTCTAATATTTATGAGCAACTTGTTCTGAAGAATCTGGAAGGAAATGACAGCAAATCTCAAACATCACAATAATGTGCACAATGCATCTTTGCTTAACCCTGAGCTCTCCGCGATTCTGAAATAGTAACCGTAATCTGCCCGGACACGACAGAAAAGATCACCGACTTCTGTAACGACTGCAAGTGATCCACGTGACCGCTCGTAATTGGAGAAAGCATACCCATATATTACAGCATACACAACAGCATCTACACTATATGGCCAAATGTATGTGGACTCTTTAAAGAGCGGAGTGTTCCCGGGTAAGGGTTCTGTCATTAGACAATTGTTCTTTTCCAACATCAAAAATAGTTTGGCGAAGGCTCTGTTTTTGCCACTATGTACAAAACCAACACCATCAATATATGATTTGATCAGTTTGGAGCGGAGGAACCCGAGTGGTCTGCACTGAGCCCTTGCCTCAACCCTACACATTTGGGTTTAGGTCTACTCATCCAACATCAGTACTTGGCCTCGACCCTACTGAACACCTTTGGGATCAATCTTGTAATCTACCTTCAGACCCCGATCTAAACTCTACCGTGATTACTTTTGGGATCGGGTCTTCTCATCTAACATCAGTACCTTATCTTACCGTTTGAACTAGATGTTTTTTTTTTTCACCCAGACTAACAATGTAATTATGACCTCGACCCTACTGAACGCCTTTGGAATCACATCTTCTCCTCCAACTTTGGAACCTGTCCTCAACTCTGCTGAACACCGTAGGAATCAAGTCTTCTCATCCAGCTTTAGAACCTTATCTCTAACCTTCCTGAGCACCTTTGCGATCGGGTCTTCTCACCCAACATCATTACCTGACCTCGGCCCTTTTGAACACCTTTAGGATCCGCTTTTCTTATCCAACATCAGTGGCTGATCTTATTTGTTGAACTAGATGGATTTATGGCTCTCAACCAGACTAAACTATGATCTCAACCCTTCTACACACCTTAGGGATTGGGTCTTCACGCTCAACATCTGTACCCAACCTCACCGGTGGACACAAATTCCCAAAGCTACACGCCAAAATCTTATGGAAAGCTTTTCCATAAGAGGAGGTGGCTTTTGGATGTCCAACAAGCTCATAAAGGTGTGACGGTCACGGCTCAGATATGTTTTATCATCACTTGCCGTCCAGAGGATTTCCCCTCTTCCTGACCGGGCCATTTTTTTGTGATACGGCACTGCGCTATTTTAATTGACAGTTGCACAGTCATGCAACGCTGCACCCAAATTAAATTTATGTCCCCTTTTTCCCCACAAATGGATCTTTTTGGTTGTATTTGATGGCCTCTGCATGTTGTTTGTTCAGGCGCTCTAAACCAAAAAAGACCGACAATTTTGAGGACAAAATTTTTTTGGGACTTTTTGCTATAAAACAAATGCAGTAAAAAAACGGTGTAAAAGAAAAAAAAAAAATTAAAATTTGATATATATTTAGGGCAAACATTTATTTTGCTACATGGCTTTGTTAAAAAAAAAAAAAAAAAAATCCCAATATGTGTAAATTAATTGGTTGACATGAAAGTTATAGCGTCTACAAAATGGCGGTATATACATCCTGGAAATATATATATATATATATATATATATATTCTGCCACTGACATCCCCAGTGACACTAATACAGAGTACTGTGCCAGTGCTTTTTATTAGCACTGATCAAACGACACTGGGTAGGCAGGGGTTAACATCTGGGGCGATCAAAGGGTTAACCGTCTGTTGTTTTACTATGTGGGCTGTGTGCGACATACTGCGTAAGCATGCCGTGCAGAGCAATACAAAGCAGCATGCTGGAGCTGACGGGAGAGATCTGCATTGTTTACATACAGACCTCTCCCATCAGTGTTCCTCTGCGATTGCCGGCTGCCGGTGGGGAATGGGCAAGGACCGTAACACTGAAGCTTGTACTCTCACTTTGAGGCACGGTCTATTTAGAGCGGTGCCCGGGGCTTTGTAGTACCACAATCTGACTAATACATTGACCTTCTTTCTTCAACCTAATGGCCCTTATGCACGTTTTTCCTCAATGAGGTATTTCTGGAAAAGACCACGTTACGGCCGCTAGATGGAGCCGACGATCATAGAAAATAAACCTATTAGGCATAATTACGGTGTTTATTTGTAAAGGCCGTGCGAAAGTTTGATTGCTTCTAAACAGACCCCTTAGTATTAAGAATTAGGTTTAGGTTAAAGTTAGGCAGCTATAAAAGAAATCAGTTAATGCAACTCTGTATTCATTAATATATCATTGTTTAAATCCATTTATTGTAAGTACCCGATTTTGATTTAGCATTTTCCTCCTGCAAACCGCTATACGGCATCAGCCTGCCGCTTCTCCTTCACGGTCCAATCACTTTTCAAAATAGAAAATCCATATATTGTACCGAGTAAGCTTTTTTTTGTTCGTTTTGTATAAGTATATTTTTAGCTCCTATATGTATATTTTGTTCTCGATTCCAGAAATTAATAAAGAAATAACGTAGCACTGTAAAAGTAATATGTACGATTTTATTTTGTCTCCGCGGTATATACAATGTGACAATAATGAACAACAAACGAGGGTATTCTATTTTATTTATACACAGGAGTTGGAAAGGCACACACAGTCTTCATTGATAGTTATAGGTCGGCATATTTTTATTTAACACTTTTTGTATAAAATTTTCCAAAAAAAAAAGAATTGTAAGGTCTCGTTCACGCAGGCGTCCTCCAACGTGCATAAAAACATTAGCCCATAAGGCAAATGTGAGAATGGCAAGATTTTTCCAAGTTCACCGACTTACCTGTTTATAGTGCGGAGCAAAGCACTTATGACATACTGCCAATAAATGTCACAGGGAAAGAGACCTATAAAGAAAAAGTATTTCTTAAGATCCATGCATATAAACAAAAAAAGACTTAATTTTTGTTGAAAAAAAACAAACATTTTAAACATCCTATTATAAAAGATATTCAATGTAAAAAATAGAAACCAAGAATTCCAAGCGCTAAAACCCCAGATGTGTTGAAATACAAACAGTCCTCAGCTGCCGATGCCACACCAGAAGCAGGGATAAATGAAGTTAAAAAAAAAACCACGCTCAAGGACATAAAAGATATCGATTTATTCCAGTGAAAGAACAATATTGTCATTCAATATTAGCAGTATCCAACTCGATAGCGGCTGTGGTGGATTATCTGTTCACCTTGGGCCGCACAAGCCCCCAAACCAAAGCGGACACAGAGCTAATTCCTTGACGGTTGGAAGTAAGCCGACAGGAACGGGGACCACGGCGCACCGCAACCGACGTAGGGGGTCCCGGGAGGAAACGGAAGTCAGCCACCAAGGATCAGGCTGAACGCAAAGCTAGTTGCCACGATAACGCGTTTCTCACGCCTGCAATTTGTCAAGTCAAGAATAACTGTGGCAACTAGCTGTCTTATATAAGGGGGAAGATCTAAAGGGCAGGCAAAGGGGCGGAGCACGATTGTGATCTTCCACCAATGCCTTTATAATAAATCCTTCAACAAATAACCTTAGACAAATTAAAATACTAACTTATGTAGTTTGAATACATGACTATGTATTAATTCATGTATTCGGGGAGATTTAACAAATTATTAAACGATTTAAAAATATCACAATTAACGAACGATTACTCCAATCATAAAATACCTTATAGCATAAAAATGTACACAATGCCAAAAAGTTTAAAATTAAACCATTATAAAATTCTAATAAAATTATACAATATACAAAGGGGGGGGAGGAAAGATATATTCAGGCAATATGTAATTAAGAAAAAAAAAATATATAAAATTTAATAAAAAGGCAAGATTTACAATCACTATTCAGACAATACTATGGATCTCAAGGTCTTTCTTGACACCATTTGGGGACAAGGAACCAAATTTTTATATCCAAAAGGTCTCCTTCTTGCATAAGAGGTAGAACCTCTTGTTATACTTCAATGATCTATCCTCAATGCACTCGATGGCCACAACTTCAAGGCAAGCAAAATATTTATAGTTATAAATTGTTTTATCTGAAAGCAATTCCCTCTGTCATCTATTATTTTGGAGCGTCAGCGCTTAATAAACTGACACGTCGGACATCCTCTTTTTCTACATTGGAACACTCTGGTCCTGTGATTAAAATTGAACCAAATGTTCACTTTACTCCCATTTTGTTCTAGCAATTTGCTAGCGGCCAAAATATTTTTTTTAACGCATGTGCCTGGGGGAGCTGGTGGCCTGGGGAGCTGGTGGGCAAAATGAGAGCCAACTTAGGATCTAGCTGAAGGATGTTTCTATGTTTACAGACAATTTTGGAGATTTTACGGTATGCGTCGTTATATCCCATAATAAAGCTCACCATATTACAATCCTGATGTTAGGAAATATTTGTTTGTCATCCTGTGGATTTTGGTATTTGTCCAAAGCTTCGCATACTAAAGGTGGAGGGTACCCTTTTTCTATAAATTTAGATGATTAGGTTTCCCGTTGTTCTCTATACACCAAGTTAACAGTTCTTCCCCAGCTTATTGAATTGTCCACTAGGGATGTTATTTCTCCAAGCCGGACGGTGGCAACTGGAGTAACAGAGGAGTTACCCCCCGTTGGATTTAACGCAGTCGCTTGCGCATCTAACCTCATCTTTGCGAGACAATTCTAGGTCCAAAAAGACAATAGTATCCGGATCAAAAACATGGCTAAAATTGAAGCCTAGGGAGTTTGAATTGCTATGGGCTACAAAAGTTGAAAAAAACGTATCGTCCATAAAAAAAACTATAAATCCGGCAAAGGGATTGTTGGCCCAAACGTATTGTTCCTCCCAAAAGTCAATTGCCAAATTGGAATATCTAGGAATAAAAGTGGGTGCCCATTGCTGTCACATTTGTGTGCAAATAGAGTGGATCTAAAAAAAGGTGAAATAATTGCGTTTGTGGCAAAACACTGTCCCGTCTGCTAAAAATTGAGTCTGCCTCGAATTCACGTTGGTATTCTTAGATAAAGAATGCCGTAAAGCTAATAAGCCAACTCTATGGGGGCTGGAAGTATATAACAAGGACAGATCCAACGCTGCCCAATTATATCCATCTTCCCAAGCGTATCGTTTTCGAACCTCGATAACGTGACCAGAATCTCTAATGTATGATGGAAGTTGGCAGACCGTAGGTTGGAGAAAAAAGTGGATGTATTTCGATAGGCTACCAATGAAATTTAGCGCCGGCTACTAAGTGTCTCCTCGGAGGATGTTGTGATGATTTGCTGACTTTAGGGAGATGGTAGAAGTAAGGGGCACCGCACACAGAGGGGATCAAATCTTGCTTCTCCCTCTTATCCAGCACCCCATCCCTCCAAGCGTCCTCAACCAATGTTTTCAGAGCCATTTGATATCCCGGTAAAGGATCACCCATCAGCTTGATATACATCCCAGTATTAGAAAGAAGACGTTGCGATTCTTTTAAATAATCTCCCTTCTCTTGAACCACCAGACTACCTCCCTTATCAGCTTGTTTTATACTAATATTTCTAGTCGGTCTCTAGATTCTGCAAAGCATTTTGTTCTCAGTGTGAAATATGTATTGTGGTTAAAATTCCCCAATGTTTTGGCCAAAACTAAAAAAATCCCTATACACCACCTGGTAAAAGGTTTCACTAAAGGGACCCTTGGATTGTGCCAGATCAAACGTTGTTTTTGCTTTGAAACCTATGCGTGTCACTTCATCTAGGGAAATATTAAATTTTTTTCATAAATTTAGGTTAAAAAGTATTCTGCTATATGCGTTTTGACAAAAAATTCCAATATATGTATTGGTTTGTGTGAAAAGTATAGTAAAGTCTAAAAACTATAGGATAAATACTGGAATTATTATTTTTGTTAGTCTGCTAATGGTGGTGATCAGCGACTTAGCGGTACTGTGATAGCGAGGGTTTTTTGGCGGACACATCTTGGGGGGGCCCACAATTTTGCACGTTCGCCCTGGGCTTTAGATGACTTTGTCCCGACACTGGGTGAGCGTGTGTACAGACACAGGTTCCATCTGGGCGGCCTAGTGCTCTTACACACGCGTGGCAGGATGTATCAAGCAATGGACTGGAGCCAATGACGGGTCACACGGATGGAGCGTATGGGCCCGTAAGCTACCACCAAGCTCACTTGAACTGTGCCGCTTTGTTAAAATACATGTATGCAGAACTATATACGATCAATGCCGGGCAAGACACGAGAGCGTCTAACAAATGCGTGCGACTAAATTCCATGGTAGCATTTATTTATTTCAGGTATAGCGCTGTCAAATCTTTCTTTACCATGAACTGTTGGACAGTATAAAGTTGGTTTTATCGCAGGCTAGCTGGTACGAGGGCTGGGGATGTACAAGTGTTAGTCGCAGCTCTGCGCAGGCAGTCACATTCATGTCAATTGAAATGCCACAGCTGCACGAACACAGCTGCATACTCCCCAACTTTGCACGTGTAGGCCACACACCCCTTAAAGGGGAATTATTTGAAAAAAAAAATGATTGGCCATCCCAATAAATTGCTTTTTTCACCACTACTATTCCTATATCTTGGCTTTTGAAATTTGCAAAAGTAGTAATTTAGAATTCGGATCCAAGGTTTAGCACTGGGAAACACTTTTTGATAGATAAACAGTGCATTTTATATACAACTATTTAGATCAGACCAAAATCAGGGACAAATGAGGAGGAAGGAGGGACAGTCCCTTGAAATCAAGGACAGGTGGGAGCTATGCAGCCACTGTTCCCAGATTGACTGCCGTGTAGGTGCACGACCCCGGAGACGCACCGTCTGCATTCAGGGACGTGAGCCGCACCTGCACGGCTGTCCAAACTGGGAACGGCAGCTGCGTCCCAATTGGCCTGAATGGGATGCACGGAACACCTGAACCTTGCACTAACACTCTGCGATTGTGCGCATGACATGCAGTTTTGGGGCAGTTGCAGAGTCACCATTCACCTGAATATGTGCCTGCCAAAACCTACGGGGTATAATTCCTGCTGGGGCTATGAAGCAAAGCCCTGCAGCCATGGCATGTGTCCAACCGCAGCCACTGCCTCCGTGACTAAAAAGGGGAGGGGAGGGGGGGGCAGTAAGTGTGTCAACTGCAGGATTTTAATGCAGTTTCTAGTTGAACATTTTTTTACAAGTAAAGTGTATGTTAACTCAATTTTTTTTATATTTGTGTGCTCACTATCAGGAAGAAGAAATGCACGAGCATCACATTACAGAGCTTTTTCAAAAGAAAAAAAAAAAAGTGAGAAGTAATTTCTGAAACTAAGCCAAAGCATTTATGGTGTCAGCATAGTTCTAACTATGTTTATTATTATTACAGGTACTTATATAGCGCCATCAATTTACGCTGATGTACTTTAAAGATATAGCACTGGTGGGCAACTGTTGTGGAACTACATGTCTGACGAGGTATTGCAAAACTGACAGTTACAAGCATGATGGGAAGATTGGTTACTCCCAGAGGTAGATGCACAATGGGACATGTAGTTCCATAACAGCCGGATGGCTGCAGTTGGCCACCCCTGGGCTATAGGCTTCATACAAGGAGAAGGAGCTTTGTTTTCAGCCATGTGACTGTTATTTTCAAATTCCATGGAAATCGGTAAAAAAAAAACAAGAAACAACCCTCTCACTTTGTGAAACATATAGACCGGGTGTCGGCAACCCACGGCTCCGGAGCCGCATGCGGCTCTTTTTCACCTTTCCTGCGGCTCCGGAGCACACTGCCCACCAGGTGACAGGCAATAGGGTCGGCAAGCCGCGGCTCTTTTAATGCAGCTCTTCTATGTGCCGGGCGCCCGCTCCCCTCCCTCCTCCAAACATTGGCTGTCAGGATGTAGGCGGGGCAGCGTGACGAACTCCTCTCCTCTCACAGTCCGCCCTGAAGACCAGAACGGCGCGGGAACACAGCTAGAGGAACGCGCGGAGCAAAGGTAAGTGAATTGACACGGGGAATGAATTACTATATGGGGGATGAATTACTATCTGGGGGATGAATTACTATAGGGGGGATGAATTACTATAGGGGGGGATGAATTACTATATGGGGGGATGAATTACTATATGGGGGATGTATTTTCAGTTTTAAAAATGTTTCTCTCAAAATAAATTTCAATCGTGGTTTTGGCAAGATTTGGCTCAGTTGAAAAAAAAGGTTGCCCACCACTGACCTAAGGCTATGATTGTGATTATGACGATACACTGTGGCCCTGGTTAACCATTTGCTTACTGGGCCCTTAAACCCCCTTCATGACCAGAGCGTTTTTTGCAATATATGCAGTGTCGGATTTGTTTTAAATGTTGCAATGGTTTTGCGGCTCCCAGTCTTTTTTTCCCTCTCGGAAACGGGTCCAAGTGGCTCTTTATGTCTTAAAGGTTGCAGACCCCTGATATAGACCCTTATCTTACTAGTTTTGTGAATTGAGCCTTAATGTCTAAGTTTTAACAAAATCGATAGATCACCCAAAAAAGAATAAAAACGTGGCTGAGACTCAAACATCCACCCTATGTTTCAACCTCATTCCATTTTTAATTTGTATATTTGGACAGTATACATAGCTACTGTAAAGAATGCAATTGTAAATGTAGTTCTCGAAATTTTCAAAAAAAAAAAAAAAGTCTTAACCACTTACCGACGCCGGCAGTGCAGGGTTGGGTGGCCGTTTATAAACAGCCTCCACGCACATTGCTTGTGTACGCTCCCCGGGAGTGCGCAGCACCGCGATCCGGTGCACAGTGAAACACCAATCGTCGGACGGGACCTATGTACGAGGTCCCGATCATGTGATCACTGATTAGCCAATCAGTGATCAAATGCAAAGTAGTAAGCAAGATGTCACTTGTGGCATCATTGCTTACTACCTTTGAAATCTGTGAATGATCACCGAGGTCACATGGTACAAGGCTATTCACAACAGACCAATCACAGCTCACTCAGTACTCAATGGCTACAAGAATGCAGATAGAGAAATGATTGCTTTTACATCCTATATGGGTGTAGGAGCAATCAGTGTAAAAAAAAAAAATAATCTTCATCACACCCCCCAAAGTAGTACAGTGTCACCATGGTGACACTGTACTGCTAGGGTGACAGTATGTAAAAAAAATAAACAAAAATGTAAAAAAAAAAGTTTAAAAAGAATTTTTGGTTATAAACTACTTTGGCTTATTATTTTTTTACTAAAAAGATAAACGGAATACATTTTGGCCAAGATTTGCTGAAATATTATTTATTTGCAAAATTTTATAAGAAAAACACTTTCAAAATTTTTGGACATTTTCATTTACATAGCCAAAAAAATAAAAATCCCAGCAGTGAATAAATACCACCAAAATAAAGTTTTATTTGTCTCCAAAAAAAGGTAAAAAATTCATATGGGTACGGTGTTGCATGACCGCGCAATTGTCATTCAAAGGGTGATTGCACTGAAAGCTGAAAATTTCCCTGGTCAGGAAGGGGGTAAAAGTGTCTAAACTGTAAGTGGTTAATAAATCTAGTATAAATCACCAAAAAAACTCAGATTAAAAAGTTTGGTAAAGAAAACAATATATAAAGTAGACAATGCCATCTATTTGTTGCTTGGCCATTATCTAATTTTTGGAGTTAAACGTATTAATATTTTTTTTCTAAAAATTACCTTGCCAATTGCATAATTGACAATGGTTGTGTACACTGTTCATGAATAATAAAAAAAGGGTATGAAGTATAAACATAGGGTGATTGGTTGACTGACAGATTTTTTTTTTGATTGCTCAATTAGCTGGTGACTCCTCCACCTGGATTTATATATTATTTTGGGAAGCTGAGGATATTGTGAAAGTTTTGGGTAATTTAAATAAATAAAATGTAATTAATCCAAATAAATATCACAGAAAGCAAAATCATTTTAATATGGATGCACATTTTTAACAAGGAAAGAAAACAACAAAAAAAAAAAAAAGGAAAGAACCGGCACTACGATCCAAAATCTTGTTTGTGATTTTAATTTTTGTCCTCAGAGAGTATCTGGCTGAGTGTCGGTGCCTCGCTTGGGGTATTTGACAAACTGACACTGTTATTTGAGTGTCAAACTCAGCTTGTCAAATACACTCAGCGCTGCATCAAAAAGCTGACCCTCGTCTTCGCTCAATGCAATGCTGAAAGAAAACGGAATTGTTATAATGAATACCGATAAGCATATGCTTACATATAAATTATTATATTTTCTATACATTTGTGTGCTACCTGTTGCATTAGGGTGCGTACACCAAAGTTCAAATACACATGCATATACTGTATATGCACATACAATCCTGGTTGTGGCACTCTGCCCCGCCGGGCCATTATTTCCCTGTCTGCAGATTCAGAGCAAAGGAGAAACGCTTCCACATTTCTCTTATAAATAGAACCACTCACTGAGAGATCTTTCCCATCTCACAGACGGATAATGCTAATGGGGTAATTAGGGTGTGCTCAGGCACATCCAGCACACCCTGTGGTTTTGTTTTATACATACGGATAAATAAAGTACTCCAAATGTATACTTACTTCCATCTTATGGCCACAACTTGCAATTTTTACCATCCATTGGGGACAATCTTGCACGACTGATGTAGATTTATTTATTTCAGGCATTTATATAGTGGCAACAATGTATGACTTTACATGCAGTGCGGTGCCGCTTGCTAAAAGCACGGGGGGCAGTTTGAGGTTTTAGAAAGGTCAGACAAACGTATTTATTTATATAGCACCAACAACTTAAGCAATGCTTTTTCCATATTGTAAGTTGGCATCGGTCCTTGCCTCAAGGAGCTTACAATCCAGGGTCCTTATCTCACATACTAGAGTCAGGTCGGACAAGAGTCTATTAACCTACCAGCATATTTTTGTAGCGTGGGATATACCGAGGAAATCACGTAAGCACAGGGGGAATATGCGAGGCGTGTCCCGGTTGGGATTCCAATCAGAGGCCCTAGCGCCACCTTTAGACTTCCACGGGGCCGTTCCCTGAGATCCTTCATCTTTTGAATACGCTGCCATGGAAGTCTACAGGAATCTGCACGCTATGTAATCCCGATCACAGGATGGGGATGAATAGATACCTACGGAGCGGGAAGGTCAGGCATTTTGGATGAAAATGAAAGGTAACGCGCAGGGCCATCTTAATGCATGTCGCCGTTCAGGGGCCCCACAATATTATTGTATCATACCGGACAACTAATCCAGCTTTGGCGGTAGTCGGGATACAGACATCCTGGCACAGCTTAGTCAAAAGCCTAATAGATACAATGATGCGGCCTGAACTGTGCCCTCTCGATCCCAATATTGCACCTTCCCGATTTCGCCTGCACTGAGCCCTTTTATATTTTCCCCCGTACCGTTGACTATTGGGTCGATTAGTCTTTGATTTATGGCAGGTTTTCTTATTTTTAATATATTGATTAGTATTTTAATAAAAGCTATGTTTTGAAATAGCTGATTGAAGTAAATATATGTATTAGTATTTTCAATAAAAAGGTATTTTACTTCTCGAGAGCAGGCTGGTAGGGGCCCCAGGGTGTGACTTTGCCCGAGGGGCTCTTAATGCTATTAAGACAACCCCGGTAATGTGTTTCTATTTAATCACCTGGATCCTTTAAAGTGAACCAGACTATGCACACTCAAATATGTAGATATTTGAAACAAGCAGACCTAGATAGTCTGCCGGTCAACCCAACTTCTTTGTTATCTTTGAGAACAACTTACTTCGCAGTACAAGAAGCTAGAGCGGTCAGGATTGCCTTGTTTTGAAAGTTTGTTACAGCTGGGCTTCAGGGGGCCAAAGAATTTGCGTTGGACACGCGGTCAAAACATTTACCTCTAAAGGATGAGTGCCCTATGCGTGAATGCAGCTGTGCCAAGTCAAATTTATTTTCATTTAAACTGTACACTGCTATGAGTGGCAATTATTGAACCTCCAAACTTACAACTAAAATGTACTAATATAGCGATAAGGGGTTGCTTTCTCTGCACTTTGTTTATTTATAAAATGTCTTATTCTTTTGCAAGTTACAAGGAGTTTTGCAAATGGATGGGGGGACAAGAGGGCCAAATGAACATCATCATCTCTCTGTACATTCAAAGAACTGCTGGTATTTTGTAATATGAATATGAGACATTATACAAATGGGTGAGATGGAGTGCAAATGACCCCCTCTTATCACTGTATTAGAAATGGGACTGTAAAATGCTAATAGTGTAGTATGTCCATGACAAATTTTTTTCCCCTGATGTAAGTTTAACTATTAAATAGTTGTTAGTACCTAAAAAGCCAAAAAAAACCCAAATAAATACCAAATTAAAAAATATATGTTCTAATAAATATATCCCCAATCTACAACCAGATGAAATTGTTAAAGTAACAAAAAGTGACATCTCCCCTTAAAATTAAAAATAAAGTTCAAAAATCAAATCAGATTTAAAGTGCTACAGGAAGTCTAAATCATCCCAAATTGCTATAAATAATGTTGAAGAGTAAATAAGGCAAACAAAAAAAAGTCTTGTTTACTAAGAGAAGCTAATGTTCACATACACAAAAAAAGTTGATACTCAATAGAATTATCCAGTGATGTGCAGACAAAAACAGACAAAGAACTTGATTTTCATAGTATTGGATAATTGACGGAAAAAGCCAACATTTTGACTTGCCAATGAACAGGAATAGTGAGGAAATCTTTCAATGGGCACACACATCTGTTCAGGTGTCAACTGTTTGTGGAGATTCCTTTTATTGCCTGTTGAAGTAAAATCTACAAAATGGGACAGAGATGACAAAAACAAACTGATAGGGGTTTTAACCCCCCCCCCCCCATAAAAACACACAGCGGTTAAAATAAATATTGAACATGTCCCCATTTTCCTCAGTAAATATATTTCTAAAAGGTAAGCCATTGATCTGAAAATTTGTTTTGTTTTTTGTATATATGGATGGGAAGGGTTGTTACCAACATGTGCTGAAAATGTCAGGTCAATAGCACCTTTAGAAATATATTTATTGAGATTAATGGTGGTGTTAAATACCACTCACTTATGTGTATGTATATTTATATTGTAAAATTATAGTATTTGTAATTAAAATATAATAGAATTACACATTGGAATTTGTAACATCTAAATTTAACTAATAGCTGTTGATCCTGCTATAAAGGTCCTCATTTAGGCACTTCCTGTTATAGAGCGATGACGCTCTGTTAATACCTCCCTACGGTGCGATTGTGTTGTCACCGTCACATGGCTGACTAACGAAGACTAAATGGCCTTTGCAACAACTTTTACACATAGTCCACTCTTGTTACCAATAAGTAAGGCACCCTAAGACATGTCACGCAGCCATCACCGAAAGGCATGTAGCGAGGAAGTGTCTGCAAAGGGGCTATGGGAGATTAGCAGCACTGAGACTTATCAAAAGGTTGGAAATAGTTATCTCTTAAAATAAAATTGTTCACAATATGCAGCACTTTTCTAAACTAAATATCTCCCTGTTCTCTTCTTTAAATGTAGGCAGGAGGAGCCAAACATTTCAATGTTGCTACCGTTGCAGGAGACATTTATGCTTGTGGGGACTCACCAATGGAGTGCTTTTGAAATAAAAACGACTCAACTTCACAGCAACAAGTGACATTTAAGTTTAGAGTCGGAACAACTTTAAAGCTTTCCAAACATGTTGCAATTTGATTGTACAACTCTTTTTAGCTCTCCCAACAACTGTGTAATGCAATGTCCTGCAATAAGATAAATATTGGATAGTTTAGGGTTGTCTCGGTATTATATAGTCTTAGCATCTTTCACAAACTCCTTTGCATTTACTAATTGGATGATTGCATTGTAATGAGAAAGAAGTTAAACAGCTGCATACAAAAATATAAAACTCTTTACAAAAGCTGCAGTAATAGAAGTGTTTTAAATTAAAAACCCTGCTTTTTTTCCCCTCATTTGTAACAGTTATATAATTTTGGTTTAAACAGGTTTTGTAGGTTTTTTTTTTTTTTATCAACTAATTATGTAACTATTACAAAAAAATCCTGCTTTCATCTGTAACAGTTATATCATTATGTTGTATGAAAAAAAAAAAAAAAGTTTCTCAGAAAGTCCAACCAATAAAATAGGTAAATATTAAACCTTCATATAACAAATCCTATAACCACTGTTGATCCAGAGGATGGGGGAAAAAAAATATATATATATAAATTATATATATCATGGTCCAATTTGATTCAGTGAGGGAGAAATAAATTCCTTAATGATCCTCTTTGCAGAAAGCAATTGGATGTCCCCTGGATCAATTCCAGCCTAGTTAGCCATATCATTTGATCAGGTCTTCTCAAACAGTGTACTCTAGAGGAATTCCTAAAATAATTTTCAGTTCTGGAAGAATCCTTCTTTAAAACAGTTGGTTTTCAATGGTAAAATTGCTTCTTATATTGGTGGTTATTTGGAAAAAATGACCCTTACATTCGTGGTCAGTGGGAAGAATGCTTTGCCTACAGTATTGGTCCAAAAGCTACCCTTAGAGACAGATTATTGGTGTCACATGGCTGGCCTTGGTTGTGGAGCAATGCAAGCAATGGGAGGTCTATGAGTCACAGTTCAGGGAAACCTCTGCAGGAACCCTTGTTTAGAGTATCAGTAGAATTTTTTTTTTGGCCTATGTGTTTATATGTTTTTATCTCTGCTAGATAGACAAAACAATTTGACTCCCTAGTATTGGTATGTAATTTCCCCGAAATTGCATCAAAGTTGCAAAGAATTGTTTTGCCAAATTTTGGTGAAATGGCTTCAAGGCAATATGGAAGACTACATTAAAATGATTCCTGACGTATTTAAAATGGCTTCTTTTAGTTACAGAAGCTCCTTTCAACTCTCCTGGACCTCTGCTTGGGCCAAAATTAACTCCTTACAAATGACACTTTCAAATAAAAAAAAAATAAAAAAAAAGGCACTAGACAAATAATTTTCAAATACCCAAACAAAGAAAATAGAAAGAATACCAATTTAAATAAAATACCTTAAATAACATATCCTAATGCAAAAGAAAAAACAATGTTTGTAAAAATTTCACTTGGACAAACTTTGCTTCAAAGATCATTACACTCATCCCAAGCTAGTACATCAAGGTTACCTTATAATATTCTTGTTAAAGATTACCATTTTGCTTTACTTTTGCAGAAGAACAGAATTATCAGACACACACACACACACACACACACACACACACACACAATCTGTGGAGACCTGAGAGATGTAAACTGGATTAGGGATCATGCAAAGTGAATGTAATGGGAAATTGGAGTAAAGGTTATAAAGGGATGCATAGGTATCGTTAAAGAGTAGAAAAGAAAACATGCAGGTTCACCAGACAGGAAATCCAGGTCTCAGGGCCCTGAGGGACAGCTCACCCCACCACGATCCGACAATCAATGTGCCTTTTAGCAAGCAGGCCTCTCAATAAGAAGGGTGCAGCAGTTCTTAAAGAGGAAGCTGACAAAGAGGAAGATAAGTTTGAGGTTTGCCAGCAGGAAATATCTGGATGTAAAATGACAAAATAGTATCTGTGTTGCGAAAGATGTGACTTGCTGACCATTTAATGGCAAGGGACAGTATTGCTGAACCCTGTGCATTGGTACACATCTTGTTGAACTTTCATTGTTGTATTGAATTATTGTTATTCCAAGAATGTCTTAAAACGGATTAGATTGTGTCAATTATTTGAAAGTTAGATATTCCAATGCAAGCTCCTAAAGTAGATGTAAATCCACTGAATGACACGTACTTTGCTCTGTGAACTGTGTCTAAGAATCCATTTGCATTTTTACGTTGCATGAGGTGATTGTAGCCGTGTTAGTGCATTTGTGACAGAAACAATTGAGCACTGTCCGTGATACTTTTTTTATTTGCACTAACATTTGATTTTGAGGACACGCTTTTGGGGAATGTCCCCTTCTTCAGGTCCAAGCAGTACTGATCACAATGTTTTAGCAGAATGTTAGAAGAGATGTAGGGGATGGAGAAAAAAAAAAACAAAACACAGCAAAAGCAAAGTTGGGGAGGCAGTCACGACAGTCCTAAAACTGTTGAATAATGATTGAGGAATCCCATGTCCAAATATAGGCTGTTATCTCTCTCTTGTGTCAAATAGAATTATCATTCTTAGTTTAGCAGTTTCTTTCCTGAAAGAATTTGAAATTTCCTTTAAGAACTAAAACATTGAGGTCTTCCATAATGTGGTCTGGTTGTGTGAAATGGTGTCCCACAGGTGTGCAAAAGTAATCTTCTTTACGTTCCTTGATGGTACGTCTGTGCAAATTCATCCTTGTTTGCAACTTCCTGTCCTGTTTTGCCAACATAAGATCCTTTGCTGCATTTTCTGCACTGGATAAGGTACACAACATTACTAGAGGTGCAGATGTATGATCCGGAGATTTTGAAGATCCCGTTTGAGCGAGACTTTGATGGATTGATCTGGTTGCACAGTTTGCAGCATTTGCGTCCATTATTTGTGACCTCATAATCAGAAGGAAGTTTCCTACGGATTCGTTTATTTCTATGTTTGGGGGGGGGGGGGCCGTCTGAAGGCCAGTATTGGTGGTTGCTGGAATATTTCTTTCAGAGTTCCATCCTCTGTTATGATGGGTTGTAAATCTTTGATTATTTTTCTTATTCCTTCTTGTGTTGGGTTGTATGTGGTTACTAGAGGTACACGGTTGTTTGTTTTTTTCTCCTTGTACTGAAGTAGATTTTCTCTTCGGGTTCTAAAGGCTGCGTTGATAGTTTTGTTCTTGTAACCTTTCTTGTGGAAGGAGTCTGCTAGTGTCCCAAGATGTTTATCTCTGTCTCTTGGGTCAGAACATAATCAGTGGTATCTAATGGCCTGACTGTGTACGATGGCATGTTTCACGTGTTGGGGGTAGAAGCTAGAACTGTGGAGGTAGTGGGTTTCCTGTATAGAGGTGTGAAGTGTGTCATCCCTAATGTATACTGTGCTGTCTAGGAAGCTGACGTGTGTTTGAGTATTCCATTTTTAGTTTGGTTGATGAATGAAAAGTGTTGATCAATGAGTAAAATTGGTATTCTTCACCTTCTGTCCATATGATGAAATCATCAATATAGCAATAGTATCTGTATGGTTTTTGTTCCATGCTGTTCAGGAATTTCCTCCAGGTCAGCCATAAATAAATTGGGGTGCCATTTTATATCCCATTGCAGTACCCATACATTGAAGATAGATGTCTTTATTGAAAGCACAGTAGTTGTGTGTAAGTATGAATTCAATCGGTGACATGCAGCTAATCTATCCTTGTAAGGGATACTACATCCATAGTTACCAGAAGAGAGTGACAGAGTATTTAGAAACAAAAGAATAAGGCAACATCACTGTTAGCTGGATCAGTTAGACAGCAGATCAAAACATTTCTAACATCAAATTTGATCATAACAATCACCAACCTTCCCAGAAGGACAAAGGCATTCTGAAACCACTTAATCTCCAAAACTTAGCACTAAAACTGCAAGACATCTCAGACCCATTTACCACATCAAAAATAAAGATTTCACTCCCTACCACTTAAAAAACACTTCCAAGCAGTGATGGTTTCACTAACAAATACTACAAACAATTTACTAACATACTGTCCACACACCTAACTACACTCTTTAACAAGGCAGCATCCAAGGACTCCATACCCAAAGAGACATTACAATCCACCATAACTATTCCTAAAACAGAAAAATACCTCCACACGCCCCCCCCCCCCAAAAGGTTAATAGGAGATACAAAACTCATTAATACTGAAATTACATTTGCTTAACTTAGAGCTTATAGACTACTCCCAATACTACCTACACTGACCCACCCAAATCAGGTGGGTTTCATACCAGGCAGACAAGCCCCAGACACCACAAGACACCTAATCTCATTACTACACCACAATCAAAAAGGCATTTGACCAAGTCCATTGGGGATTTATGCAAACTGTCTTAAAGAAATTGGACAGAACAGCTATAATCAGCAATAATGTCTCTATACTCCAAACCATCAGCCAGAGTACTAACAGATGGTAGACTGTCACAGCCATTCAAAAGCTCAAACAGAACTTATTTCACATTGCGAATAGAACCACTCACATCAAAAATAAGACAAGACCCTCTTAGGTCAGGTAGAACACTCCATGACAATATACACTAAATAAGTTATTTCCCAACAGTGTCATCCTTCTGATAACAAATCCAGCCACATCTCTACATAAGGAAGTTACTTACACAATATTCTAACATATACTACAAACTCAATGAATATAAAGTACTTAATTCTTCTTCTATCGACAGCAAAAAATACTAACTCGACTCCAACAATCTAAATTATATATGTTTGGCCAAAATATTCTATCCCATACCTCTGAATTAACCTGACCCCTTAACCCTTTACAACCAATTACAACCATAAGACTCTCCTCCAAAATCTCACCAGATATATCTTCATTTCAAGCATTTGCCAGGCCCAAAAGAGACCACATCACAACCTTAAAAATGATTAACCTCACTAAAATGTTCTAGATTTAAATAAAAAACAAAACAAAAAAAAAACGACAATTTCAACTGTACACTTAGGTTGGAGTACAACTGACAAATATGAGACTATCATAGCTACTTTGACTAGTATTTAAAATTTTATTATTGATCACTTTTTTCTATTTTGTCCATTTATGCACAACTGTGAACCTATGAATGTTCATGTTCTTTAATACCTTGTTAAATTTTTTTTTTCTAATGGATTTCAATCTAACTTGAAGATAAAAAACAGAGTCAGCAAATAAAGCACATTTATGTTCCTGAAGACCACATTGGATTCCATGAATACCAGAGTGAGAGCAGATAAGTAAAGCTAAGGGTTTAATAGCCAATGCAAAAATTCAAGGGGAGAGCAGACAACCTTGTCTAGTGCCACCACAATTTGGAGATGGGAGGAGGATCTGTAACCTCTAAAAAGGACACTTGAGGCAGGGGTATGCAATACAATGACTGCAATAAATTTAAACAGGACAAAAAGCTTTCAATATAACAATAATATTTGTGTTGAGCCAACAAAGCCTCATATTCCAGTTTTGGCACAAGTCAACTCATCACAAGATAGCTTAAGTCTAGAGGATAGTTGAATACAAAAAAAAAAAAAAAAAAAAAAAAAAAAAAAAAAAACAGAGTCTTTAGAAGCTGCCCAGATAGTAGGAGTCTTATCTTCCACTTTGTTGCTATTAAAGTAAGATTTAAAAATGTTCGAAGACGTCAAGGTGGGTCAACTCAGTGCTAAGGAGGGACTCATTTAAACATTAATGTGACTTAGCCAAGCTGACCACTATTTTTGCCAAAAGCAATTTAGACAGCATCTCCATAGGGAGAAAAACACAAAAAAAAAGGCAATACACAATTATGAGCTATGGAAAAAAGGGTGTAGTCTCTATAGGTAGAGATAGCCTCCCTCCACATGTCTATCAGATTAACAAAACAGAAGTGGGCAAATGCACAACTGTTTCAGAGGGCTCTGAGTTTAGTAGTATGCAAATTATCAAGCATTTGATCTAAGGCTAGACTCAAGGTCCCCGCTTCTAACTCTGGGGATAAAGTTTGAAATAGAGATAAAAAAAACACTAGTTGATTCACATTGGGGGCCTAATCAAGAAAGTCACCAAATAGCCTTGAACTAGTAAATATTGACCTTCTTTGGCACTATCACTTTAGATTCAGTCAAAGATAACCATCACAATAAACAGAGCACTACCCCTCATTTCTTTGCAAATTAATTAGCAAAGAAGCATACAGAGAAATCCCTATGGCTATACCTAGGCATAACAGATGAAGCAAAATGGGTTTCCTGTAAAAACACTATCAGCTCCTAAAGATTGATAACAAGCTAACACCTTGAGACATTTAAAGGAGGATCGCAGGCCCTGAACATTATGGGATAGAAAGCCAACAACATTACTAGAGGGTCTTCATGTAGACATGAAAAAAACAAAAATAAAAAAAAACATATTGGATCCTGTTCAAGATAAAAATACAAAAACCAAAGTGACCATCACATAGAGAATATGAAAAAAGTCAAGAGAAATAAAGAAACAAAAAGATGCAAAGCCAAGAGGGCGTGTCCAAGCCACATGGGAAGATGGCTGCCTGAGACAGGAGCTCCTCACACACCCTGCTGTAGTAGCAACAAGACCAGTAACTCTTATCACCCATGATGAGAAAAGGGGAAGAAAATATCCAAGGGACCAAAGAAACTCACACCCTCATACAGCAGACAGCCAAGATGGCTCCGGCTCTAACACACAGGAACAGTCAGAGCTGCAGCAGGAAGACATCACTATCCTCAGACACAGATATAGCTGATCCTCTGTCACCAGTGAAGAAAAAGAGCAAAAGACCAGCTTCATCTCTTCTCCTACCATCATGTACAAAGGCTCCTGTAAGTAAAAAAAAAAAACAACAAAAAAAAAAAACCAGTAATGACTGCAATGAAAGACAATAGCTAGACAAATTCATTCAATATTCTCAGACCCACAGGGTTATTATCTTAGTTGCACATATCAACAATTTCTTAATGACATTGGTAAATGTCTATGCACCAAACAAAGGACATAAAACATTCTTCCAAAGCTTAGCAAACAAAATTAAACTACTAAGACAAGAAGATTTAATCATTTGCAGAGATTTTAATGAGGTAATGGATACAAACCTAGACTCCACTAACAAACTACACAGATAATCACATACTCTAACATAATTTATAGACTCAGAAGATCTATATGATACATGAAGATGTCTCCATGGTGACAAAACAAATATACATACTTCTCACTCCCAAAAGTCATACTCACAGATTTTTTTTTTTTTTAACAAATAAAAGATCTTTACAGCAAATATCTAGAAATATCTAGAACTGAAATTGGCTCCATCACATGGTCAAACCATGCCCTGCTCACATCAAAAATCTTTAAAACACCATACACCAACAACCTCTCTGTATGGAGACTAAACTCAGCCCTAATTACAAACCAACATTATAAATCTCAGAGAAAGAATTACTCTATTTCCATATCAACAATACAGAGGTCGATAATTTTGTTCTGTGGAATGCACACAAGGCATACATGAGAGGAATACTCAAATTAGGGGCTTACAAAAAAAAAAAAAAAAAAAAAAAAGGAAAGCTAAAAAAATTAGACATATTGCAAATTCAACTCCTGGAATCACAACACAAACAAATCCCAGGCCAAAATTATTTTCTCTCAGCTACGCTCTCCACGACAGAAACTAGGACTTCAACTAATGGAGCAACATGACTTTGATATAAATTGTATATATATATATTTTTTCTATCATACACGCAGCCAAATAAAGCAGGACCACATTTAGCAAAACAATTTAAGCGATATCAATCGAAATCAAAATATGGCATATCTAAAAAAGACCCATCTAAGGGAAAACTTCAAAATCCACTAGATATAGCCAATGCTTTTAGTAGATACTATGCAACACTATATTACATAAAAAAGTATCAAGCATTTAAACCTCCTACTGATAACCAAATCAATAAGTTTGTGGAATCGCTACAACTTCCTAAGATCTCCACAGAACTAGACTCTGTATCACAACCCTTCACCACCTCTGAAATTTAGAAAATTGGTGATCTACCTTCACATAAATCACCAGCACCTGACGGTTATACCAATGAATATTACAAAACTTTTGCTCCAACCCTTATCCAAAATCAACATAAATTGGTAAATACATTCACATATGAAAATATCCCAAAATAAATATTAGAAGCCCTTATCACACTGCCAAAACCAGGCAAACCTCCCACATCACCAGCCAACTTTAGACCTATATCACTTTTAAATACAGATCCAAAGATTAAGGCCAAACTACTAGCCAACCGACTTCAATCATTATTACCAAAACTAATTCAGATCAGGTTGGATTTATCAACAGATGTCAAGCACCAGACGTCACACATAGATTCATAAAATTTAGCTCAATGGCCAAATTACACACAAACACCATCTCTGCTAATCTCATTAGATGCAGAAAAGTCATTTGAAATAATCTACTGGCCATACCTACAACTGGTACTAGAAAAATTTGGAATCACAGGTTCGTTCAAGAAAGCAATTATGGCTTTATATACATGCTCTAGTGCAGCGGTTCTCAACCTGGGGGTCGAACGACCATTTCCCAGGGGTCGCCTAAGACCATCGGAAAACACATATTTCCGATGGTCTTAGGAACCGAGACACCGCTGCTGTCTCCGGCGATGTGTGGGCGGGATGATATGCTGCCCCTGTCACCGCCTCCTCGCCGCTGATTGGCCACCGGAACTGTAGCTCAGGAGAGGCACACAGGCGGCCAATCACCGGCGAGAAGGTGGAGCTTGGAGAGGAGGAGCCGAGCGGCAGCGCGCGGAGATCGAAGAAGATCGAGGGAGCTGCAGGAACGAGTGAAGAGAGAGGCCAGAGAAGGAAGACAGCTGACAGGTAAGTGCAAATTTTGCTGCTGTAGCCAGGTATGCAGGCTGTAGATGGGAGAGGGAGAGAGCGAGCCCAGGCTGGAGCAGGAGTCAGCAAGGTAAGTATCATTGGTGTCAGTGGAAGGGATAGTGCCCCATCATTTGTGTCACTAATACCAACGATGGGGCACTATTCCTCCCCCCACTGACACCAACGATGAGACAGTATTCCTCCCCCCACTGACACCAACGATGGGGCACTATTCCTCCCTCCACTGACACCAACGATGGGGCACTATTCCTCCCCCCACTGACACCAACGATGGGGCACTATTCCTCCCCCCACTGACACCAACGATGGGGCACTATTCCTCCCCCCACTGACACCAACGATGGGGCACTATTCCTCCCCCCACTGACACCAACGATGGGGCACTATTCCTCCCCCCACTGACACCAACGATGGGGCACTATTCCTCCCCCCACTGACACCAACGATGGGGCACTATTCCTCCCCCCACTGACACCAACGATGGGGCACTATTCCTCCCCCCACTGACACCAACGATGGGGCACTATTCCTCCCCCCACTGACACCAACGATGGGGCACTATTCCTCCCCCCACTGACACCAACGATGGGGCACTATTCCTCCCCCCACTGACGCCAACGATGGGGCACTATTCCTCCCCCCACTGACGCCAACGATGGGGCACTATTCCTCCCCCCACTGACGCCAACGATGGGGCACTATTCCTCCCCCCACTGACGCCAACGATGGGGCACTATTCCTCCCCCCACTGACGCCAACGATGGGGCACTATTCCTCCCCCCACTGACGCCAACGATGGGGCACTATTCCTCCCCCCACTAACGCCAACGATGGGGCACTATTCCTCCCACTCATACCAATGATGGGGCACTATTCCTCCCACTCATACCAATGATGGGGCACTATTCCTCCCACTGATACTAATGATGGGGCACTATTCCTCCCACTGACACCAATGATGGGGCACTATTCCTCCCACTGACACCAATGATGGGGCACTATTCCTCCCACTCATACCAATGATGGGGCACTATTCCCCCCACTGACACCAATGATGGGGCACTATTCCCCCCACTGACGCCAATGATGGGACACTATTCCTCCCACTGACGCCAATGATGGGACACTATTCCTCCCACTGACGCCAATGATGGGACACTATTCCTCCCACTGACGCCAATGATGGGACACTATTCCTCCCACTGACGCCAATGATGGGACACTATTCCTCCCACTGACGCCAATGATGGGGTACTATTCCTCCCACTGACGCCAATGATGGGGCACTATTCCTCCTACTGACGCCAATGATGGGGCACTATTCCTCCCACTGAAACCAATGATGGGACACTATTCCTCCCACTGACACCAATGATGGGGCACTATTCCTCCCACTGACACCAATGATGGGGCACTATTCCTCCCACTGAAACCAATGATGGGACACTATTCCTCCCACTGACACCAATGATGGGGCACTATTCCTCCCACTGATACCAACGATGGGACACTATTCATCCCACTGACATCAGTGATGGGGCGCTAGTCCTCCCACTGCAAAATTACAGTTATGAAGTAGCAACGAAAATAATTTTATGGTTGGGGGTCACCACAACATGAGGAACTGTATTAAGGGATCGCGGCATTAGAAAGGTTGAGAACCACTGCTCTAGTGCTAGAGTAGAGTCATCTGGTATACTCTCTGACCCATTCCAGATGTCAATTGGTACAAGGCAAGGGTGTCCCCTATCACCTTTCATCTTTGCTTTATGCATAAAACCATTGGCAGAAGCAATACGTATACAACCTGACATTGGAGGTATCAAAATAGGTCACAAAACACATAAAATAGGACTATACGCTGACAGCATCGTAACTGCTATTACAGACCCCATTATCTCAATAATAGCATTGCAAAAGGTTCTCTCGCAATTTTGCTTATTATCCATGTACAAAGTAAATGAAGCCAAATCCTACATGTTGCCGATAGCAAGCCCACCAAAATTACATAAACAAATTTAAGCAATCTCCCCCTTCTCATGGGCCACATCACCCCAAATGACATACCTAGGAATCAAATTAACATCTCCCCACTCAAACACATTTTAAGATCAACTTTTACAATCTACGCATTAAAATAACAGAACTATGTAAAGAGTTCTCCAACACCACTATTTCATGGGTTGGGAGAATTGCTATTGTAAAAAGGTATCTTACCATACATTTTATATTTCTTTTGAGCCATCTCAATACCATTACTATCTTCATCCATACAAAAACAATTATCGCTATTAAACACCTATATCTGGGAACACAAAAAGGCACGAGTCAACAAACTGCCACTATACACTTCTCAATCAAATTTAAGTATGAGAGCCCCCAATCTACAATTAGACTATAAAGCAATCGTGTTGGATCAGACACAGCATTGGTGGTCAACTCAAATAGGCAAATGATGGGTACAGATAGAACAGTCCCTTATCCATAGTGGCACTTGTGCTACATTGGGAGCTCTTACTCTCACTCAGAGCCCAAAGATACTGCCTAGACACAATCAATGTGACTCTCCGCACATCAGTGTCTATTCTACGAACCTCTAAGGGAAATCGCCCTACAATTAATGGCTTCATTCCTCTACTCTCCATATCATCAATTGCACCTGATCTAGAACTTAAATCCTGGTCAAAAGCAGGCCTTCAAAATCTTCACCAACTATATGCCAATGGTACCCTACAAACATTTCAACAACTTTCTGAAACATACTAAATTACGCATAAGGACTTTCAAATATCTAAGACTTTGTCAGGCATTATGCAACCTGGAATACCAAGAGGATTCTCTCCTCAGATCAACTTTTATATAAGAATAGATTCTCAGAAACGAGGTCTCTCATTCATAGATAAAATCCTTTTACATAGTCACCAAGGAAAATTACCAAAGATGCATAAATAGGAAAAACCATTGGGAAACAATTCCAGATTCAAAAATGGCAAACAGCAGGAAACTGGACTAGGAAACTTACCAGATGCATTAACCATTGGGAATCAGCCCAAAAGATATTACACAGATGGTACACAAGTCCACAACATTTGGCAGCACATTCATCCAACTCATACTGGAGGAACTGTAACCAACAAGGATCCCTGTACCATATATGGTGGGAATGTCCACAAATTACTCCATTCTGGTCAGATATCTTCACATTTATAACAATTACAAACTACTCTCCAATTCCTGATCCAGCCCTGGCACTTTTGGGAACAGGAATAGACTCCAGGCCACCACAGGCCAGAACTGTGCTAATGCATATTTTGATAGCGGCAAGATTGAGTATTGCCAGGCATTGGAAACAAAATACAACGCCATCCATTCACACAGTAACTGAAATCCTGAACAAAAACACAGCCTTTGAAAAAAAAAAAAAAAAACACACACACACACACCTTTGTTCAAATACACAACTCATCTGCTAAATTCCATAAACACTGGGACTTATGGCTCAAAGATAAATCTATGTACTGTTAGATAAGAAGCTACAAGATGTACCAAACACAACTAGAGATACAGCTACTCCGCTCTATTATCACCCTATTATCTCAAAAAAGATAATATGTAATAATTTCAAATCTCATTCTTTATGCAACCCTCTCATCTCCACCTCACAACCTTCCTTCCTTCTTTAAACAAATGATTTACTGAATATTTCAAACAATGCATACTCAGCAGAAAAAAAAAAAAGAAATGTATTGACAGTAATGACTACAACATCATTGTTTAGAAGCTGAATTTTGAACGATATTGAATATGCTCATACTCTGTTATCTATATCCTTTACAAATCTGTAATACATTATTGCGACAATACTGTTATTTGTTATAAACAAAATGACCAATAAAAAATACTTCTATAAAAAAAAAAGATGCAAAGCCAAAAAACAAAAAATATAGCCAATAAACAGTATATCTTATAAAACAATTGAATACAAGTATCCCAGACACAGTCAACGAACAGAAGAGTCTTCACCAAAACAAAGCAATAGGGAGAGTCTTTAGATTGCAGAGAGTGCATAGACTCTTCCCAGCACCATGCGATCTATGAAAAAAGCAGGACGTTCGAAAAATTAATGACACCCAAAACTAGAATTCCAGACATATATAAAAAACAAAGGGCCAGCCCAGAACACAAAAATTACTATAGCACCTAATGCAAATACCAATAATGCAAAGAAAAAATAAATAAATGAACCCAAAAAAGAGAGGCCAGAGGCCAATGTCCCCAAACAGGACCACAGAGGTAAATAAAGCCCAACTTCAACACAATTTTCTCCCCTTCAGAACACAGAATGCATAGGACTTGCCGTTGTAAATAATTTGGAGGCAGAATGGACCGTTCCATCTATAGCAGCTATCTCTGAATCAAAAGGTGAAAGCACCAGTTTGAATGCCCTCAGTTTTTGGATGGTAGCTTGTGAAATGTCAGCAGAAACTTGAATCCAATATCCACTGCTTTCTTAATTCAAAAGAAATGAGGCGTAACAATTACATTTCAAGGGGGTCCATCAAGCTTTAAGGGGATCAGAGCTCTATGAATACAATCTCCATGTGAATTTAATCAGTATCCAGAGCCGACAATATGAGGGAGTGGGCAAATGCTACAATATCTTTAACCACTTGCCTATCAGGCACTTATACCCCCTTCCTTACCAGGCCAATTTTCAGCTTTCAGCGCTGCCGCACTTTGATTGACAATTGCGCGGTCATGCAACATTGTACCCATATGAAATTTTGATCATTTTTTTCTCACAAATAGAGCTTTTTGGTGGTATTTAATCGCCACTGGGCGCTTTACTTTTTGCGCTATAAATTAAAAAAGTGCAAAAAATTTGTAAAAAAAAAAAAAAAAGTTTCTTTGTTTCTATTATAAAATTTTTCAAACAGGTAATTTTTCTCCTTCACTGATGTGCGTTGATGAGGCAGCACTGATGGGCACTGATAGGCGGCACTGATAGGCAGCACTAAAGGGCACTGATAGGCAGTACTAATGAGGTGGCACGGATAGGCGGCACTGATAGGCAGCACTAATGAGGTGTCACGGATAGGCGGCACTAATATGCAGCACTGATAGGCGGCACTGATAGGTGACACTGATGATGGGTACTGATAGATGGCACTGACTGGCATCACTG
Organism: Staurois parvus; assembly: GCF_062004578.1. Taxonomy (NCBI): domain Eukaryota; kingdom Metazoa; phylum Chordata; class Amphibia; order Anura; family Ranidae; genus Staurois; species Staurois parvus. The sequence continues at coordinate 21,106 of NW_028317950.1, read as the reverse complement.
CTGGGCACTGACTGGTGGCACTGACTGGCAGCACTGCTGGGCTGCACTGGTGGGTGGGCACAGGTGGGTGGCACTGGTGGGCACAGGTGGGTGGCACTAGTGGGCACAGGTGGGTGGCACTGCTAGGCACAGGTAGGTGGCACTTCTGGGCACAGGTGTGTGACACTGCAGAGTGGCACAGGTGGGTGCACTGCTGGGCACAGGTGGGTGCACTGCTGGGCACAGGTGGGTGCACTGCTGGGCACAGGTGGGCGGAACTTGCGGGTGGCACTGCTGGGCACCGATCATCAGGGCACTGGTGATCAGTGACCCTGATGATCGGTGCCGATCCTCGCTCTGACAACTGCCGCTTCTCGGCAGTACTTTCCTCACGATCTGACAGCGTGAGGAAAGTGCAGCCGAGAACCGGCACTTGCATTTCCCTGTGATCAGCGTGTCATTGGACACCGCTGATCACGTGGTAAAAGGCCGGTATGATTGGCCTTTTACCACATCTCGTGATCAGCTGTGTCCGTAGGACACAGCGATCATGGAGATCGCCTGGGGCGTGCAGGAGAGCGCGTTCTGGGGGGACGTCATATGACGTCCACCCAGAACTGGCCGGCCGCAGTGAAGCCGTCATTCGGCTATCTGCGGTCGGCAACTAGTTAATAGTTTCTAGTAGGCCTCCATTTCTAAAATTGCCCCGGCAAGCTCCATTCTCAAAGTCATCTATCTTTGGACCTACAAGATTGCCTTGAAGTTTATACAAAATCGCCAATCTCCCTAAAATCCAGCCTAAGCTCAGAGGTCAAATATAGTGGTAGCTTTTTCAAATTCCCTCTGAAGCAAAAGGGCATTGACAACAGAAACCCCAGACTAGCGCTGGGGTACATTTGGAGGAGCAGGGGATAGAACTGAACCATTGTGAGTAGAATCATGCCCACTGAGCCAACTAATAAATATCTCCACCATTTCCTTGTCGACTATGGAGTAAGTGTGGGATTCCTAGCCTGGTGACAGGGCCGCAGCCTGAGGGGGGAGATCGGGCAGAGCTGGAGATAGACCCAGGAGCATTACATGTACTCACAGGAGCCTGGGAGCCATCACTGCAGGAGTCAGGGCTGGATGGGGAGAGCTGAGCCCTATGTTGCAAAGGTAGCCTCCCCTCTGCCACCCACCGATCATCCAGCCGGCCATCAAAGGTCCCCCACCTACTCCAAGCTGACCAGGTAAGTAGTCTGGCCAAACAGGGTCAGGATGCACTGTCTATCCCCCCTAAAGCATCGGGAAGGTGCGGAGCAGCGATCACCACTCCAGCCACCTGCACTGTCTATAAGTGAATACAGAAGGTAACTAAGTAACTCATGTATTATTCACAAAACTATCTTTTTGAAATTCTATTAAACCACTGTTTTATTTCTTTTTATTTATTTTTGGGAACAAACATGTATTAGTAACAGTTATTACTGCCGATAAAAAAAAATAAAAAAAACCCAAACACACACAACAAATTGTAACCGGGGTAAAAGCTATATAATGACTAATGAGCCATTCACCACATCTATTTTTTTCTCACATTATATCCATTTGATAAAATTGTCAGAACAGTGTGGGGAGAGGGTTAAGCATAGTGACGGTTTTTATTATCTGCTTCCATCCTGTACAAAAAAAACTCTGCTATCTCCTCCTCTGAAATAAGCACAGTGCCAATCAAAGCGGCCTGTGGCCTTTCATGTTATGTGGCCGCCTTAGATCACTCACACCAGCTTTGTAACCGCCACCAGAGTAGGAAGCTATGTTTACTGGACAGCTGTACACAGTGCAGAAGACATTTAAAGCCAAACGCATCCTTAAAAGACAAAACAGACAATTTTACTATAATTTCATTGACTACATTGCATTTGGCTGAAATGTTCTAGTTTCAACAAAATGTTGAAGCAAACCACTCTGTTTCACTTGTCCTTAGCAGATGGAGACAATATTTGGCTGGCCCAGCAGATGGAGACAATATTTGGCTGGCCCAGCAGATGGAGACAATATTTGGCTGGCCCAGCATTAGATTAAGGCCAATTTTGACATGTCCAGAATTTTTGGTGGAATTGCTCCTGTAGTAGGTAGTGTGTATTGTGACTTTGTCCAGTCTGGTATTCCAGTTTTCTATTTATATTGGTTGAGCTAGATGGACGTTTGTCTTTTCAACCTTACTATGTACCATCATGGCAGGGTAGATCCTCAGCCCTCCATTTCCTAATCTGAGAGAATACCATCCCTCATCCTGCCTGTGGAGGGGATCATCTTTGTAAGGCACAGAAATTTACAGTAGCCATTTTGGCCTGTGATATCACCGCTAGCCCCACCCAGGGGCAGACTGACCAATTGGAAACTCGGGCACTGCCTGAGGGCCATGGTCAGTAGGGGGCCCCATGAGATGACCCTGGCACCTTTTTCATAGGCTTTTTTGAGTTTGGCCAAGGACACAGGGGCCCCACAATCCCCTATTGCCCAGGGGCCCCCACGAGTTGTCAGTCCACCCCTGACCCCACCCCTTGGACTACGTGGCCAGAGATTACAGCCTAACCCCCAATCACCGACACCAACCTACACAAGCCACACCTACACCCCCAAACAGACACCTGTCCACCCCCAAACAATGACACCCAAGATTAACAACTAACACCCCCCCAACAACTGACATTCACATCTCAACACCCACTGAAACCCCAGACCAATTCACACCTACCCCAAACCAATTGCTTCCCAGGCTGACACCTGTACCACAGCTACCTACACTGCAAATTGATACCTGCCCACCCCCAACCAATGACACCCCAGATTGACACCCACCACTAACACCCCCCAACATCTAACAACTGACATTCACATCTCAAAACCCACTGACACCCCAGACCGATTCCCACCTACCCCTAACCACTGGCTCCCCAGATTGACACCTGCCTGTCCCAGCTACCTACAACCCAAACCTATACCTGCCCACCCCCAAAACAATTACATCTCAGAATGACATCCACCTAACACCAGGTAATGACACCCCAAACATAACTGTCAACCCGCACTGCAACCCACAACTGACATTGACAGTTCCACAGCTCCTGACACCCAACCATCAACACCTGCCCACCCCCCAGCCATTGACACCTCAGACTACAACCTGCCTACCCAAACACTACCCCCCCTGAAACCTAAACCTGACAATTGCCCACCTTCACCCCTCACACTTCACATTGAAACCTTCCCAGCCCCAACAACTGACATCCCCAACTGGCACCTAAAAATAACATCCGCTTACCTCAAACTAAAATACACCCAAGAATAAAACTCACCCCAACTACTGTCACTCCAGACTGACAGCATCCCTTTGCCCCCGACACCCTATAAAACCCAAACACTGACACCACATACGGATACCATTTCCACCCCACACAGACATCCTGAACTACTGAAACCTCAGTCATCCCCAAATCCCTGACACCCATCTACCCTCAACCACTGACACCCCAGACTGACACCTACTCATGCCCAACTAATGCATCCCAGGCTGAAAACTGCCCTTCTCATTCACTGACACTCCTCTGACATCCCCCAATGCAATCTGACACCTGTCTCCCAGTCAACACCTCACACTGACACCCTCTTACCCACAACCAATGACACCTCAGAATGAAATCCACTGAACCCCACACACTAACACCAGAATGACCCCCCACACTGACCCTCCCCCACCTCAAACCACTGGCACACCCAAAATGGCATCCACTAAAACCCCATGACACCCCTGAATTACTTACAACAAAAATGCTGTGCAATGACTAATAAGTAACTGCATCAATTTCATAGTTCTTGCACTTCAAAGATAAAATAGCAGCTTCATGCAAATTAGCACAATAGTATATTTAATAATTGCTTGGATTTACATAACAATCAAAGCCCCTGTTCAATGTTTAAACATTTTGGATGGGGTACCCCTTAAAAATCCAAGGAACAGTTTATTACAGTTCAAGAGACAGTGGGTCAGATTTGCTAAGAAACATACAAGATCAGAGAGAAAACGCCATGAAGATTTTAGGCAGGTTGATGTTGCACGATCACAGAAAACCGTGGCTATTTGTGTACTCGGCAAATGAGAGCCCTTAACTGATCTACTAAATCAGATACTCCTGTTTAAATGCATGGGTTACCATTCTCATTTCTGCTGAGCACTGCACATCAAAATAGACCACCAGGTATTCTTTCAAAGAAAACTGTGGATTTTATAATATTGAAAAGAACTTTTGGAATTTCATAAACATATTAAAGCTCACATCATATGGCCAAAGGTAACAAAGCGGTTGTAAGCCCTTACATATACCCAGAGAAGTGACTGGGCTCCGGTAATAAAAGGAGCATGTGGGAGCTCTTGTCCATGGTATTGACACCTCCAGATGATCCACATTGGCTCACAATTGATATGATCCAAAATTATTTAGACAGTATAAAGGTCAATAAAGCACCTGGACCAGATGGCTTACACACGGGTCCTTAAAGAATTGAGCTCTGCCATTTCAAAGCCATTGTTTCTCATTTTTAGGGACTCTAATGGCTGGCATAGTACCACTGGATTGGTGTAAGGCCAATGTGGTGCCAATATTTAAAAAGGGGTCAAAATCTTATTATAGACCTGTTAGTTTAACTTCTATAGTTGGGAAGATATTGGAGAGTTTAATAAAAGCACATAGATGAGTTTTTGCTCGAAAAAAAGATTAAGCAACAGACAGCATGGATTCATGAAGGACAGAAGTTGTCAAACAAATCTGATTTCTTTATTTGAGGTGAGCAAAACCTTAGACAGAAGTGGCACTGGACGTGGTATACTTGGATTTTGCAAAAGCATTTGACGCAGTTCCCCACACACAGCTAATGTGTAAGGTAAAGTCTATGGGCTTTGAAAAATCTGTATGTAAATGGATAGAAAACTGGCTAAAAGATCGTATTCAAATGGTTAATGACTCTGAATGGTCTAGAGTCAGTGGTGTACCCCAAGGTTCAGTGTTGGGACCCCTGCTTTTTAATATAAACAATATAGGGTCTGGGATAAAAAAAAAAAAAAAAAAAAACACCATTTCAGTCTTTGCAGATGACACCAAGCTGTGCAGTGGAATAACGTCCTTACAGGATGTCTCCAATTTACAAGCCGACCTCAATGCACTGCTTAATTGGGCAACTATGTGGCAAATGAAGTTTAATGTTGATAAATGTAAGGTTCTGCACTTGGGGGGCTTACAATATGTATGCATGCATCATACATACTAGAGGGGGTACAACTGGAGGAATCAATGGTGGAGAAGGATCTGGGGGTTCTGGTAGATCACAAGCTTAATAATGGCATGCAATGCAAAGCTGCAGTTTCTAAAGTGAGCAAAATCCTCTCTTGTATTAAAAGAGGTATAGACTCCAGAGAGAGAGATATCATATTACCCCGGTACAAATCATTAGTAACACCTCATCTGGAATATGCAGTTCAGTTTTAGGCACCAATTCAAAAAAAGAACACTGGGGAACTGGAGAAAGTACAGAGAAGGGCAACTAAACTGATACGAGGCACGGAGGAGCTCAGTTATGAGGAAACAGAGGAACTGAATTTATTCTCTCGTGAGAAGGAGATTAAAAGGGGGATATGATCAACATGTATAAATACATCAGTGCTTCATATAGTGAACGCGGTGTAGAGCTATTCACCCTGAGGTCATCACAGACGACAAGGGGGCGCTCTTTACGTCTGGAGGAAAAGATGTAATCTCCAAACACGGAAAGGTTTCTTCACAGTAAGAGCTGTGAAAATTGGCATAGACTTCCTCAAGAGTTGGTTCTGGCCAGCTCAGTGGATTGCTTCAAAAGAGGCCTGGGTTGTTTCTTAGATACACAGAATATAACTGGATACAGGGGCAGACTGACCATTTTGCCACTCGGCACTGCCCCATGAGATGCCCCTGGTACCTTTCATACACTTTTTTGGGTGTGGTTTGAGGACACAGGGGCCCCATGAGTTGTCAGTCCACCCCTGACTGGATACTAACATTTATAGGTAAAGTTGATCCAGGGAATATCCAATTACCTCTCAGGGGATCAGGAAGGAATTTTATGTTGCCAGCAGGAGCAAATTAGATCATGCTTTGCTGGGTTTTTTTTGCCTTCCTCTGGATCAATTGTGGGTATAGGATAATCATTTGTTTTTCTATAGTGGAACTGGATGGACATGTCTTTTAGCCAGACTCACTATATAATACACAGATATGGAACAAATCTTCCTACATTGTACCTGATTTACAGTCTTCACCCCCCCTTCACACAGCTCATAAGGAACAGAGCTGAGGCTGTCAGTCTGCTGGAGGTCCCTCCCCTGTCACCATTTTTCTCTTTGTGTCAGGAAAACTTGTCAGAAGTGATTCATGCAGACAGCAGAGGAACGAAGCACCAGATCGTAATGACACTTGATGCTCTTAATTGAAACAAGTACACACTATAGAGGGATGTGCTTTGTTCATATTTCATGTCTGAGAGTTACAAACCCTTTACGGAGCTGTCTCATGGATAACAGGGACATATTTGCCCTAAACTCACCCTTCGACATGGCGTCAAAGTGACAAGGTCTCTTAAACGTCCACCTCCCTCATAGCTGCTGCAAAATACCCAACGCTTCCCAGTATCATGTTGCAGTACTCGGGTCTACTAGCCAATCACAAGGCCTAAACATGGTCACTTGGATTATTGTCATCTGGCACCAGGTATTTTGCAGTGGCTGCAATGGGTAAATATTGGAATGGGAGTATAAGTGAATCAGGGGGTGGCCTCTAAGGAGACCCTGTTATTTTGCCCTGCATGGACAAAGTATCAGAGTCTTTCAAGAGACTTGTTAGTATCAATGCAGATGCATATTTTGAAGACGGTAACTCATGGGTTAAGAAAGCAGTGGTGTAATGTACTGCAAACCGTTACTTCGTTTCAAAACACACTTCATGTTTCCTCACCATGTACAAACCCCCAGCAGTCAGTTAGATGTTGAAAACAACTGAATCTGAATAGTTCCGCTTCACAAAAAGATGTGCAATGTTCTCTGCTGCCAAGATCTCAGTCTAGGTAACACTTTGCCTTTTAAGTCTAATATTCTACATTTTCTGCCTGACGTTTCGAAAATTAACAGCGGGCAGAAATTAAGTTGAGGTATAAAAAGACATTTATTAAATAATGATCTACCATGCTACATGTTTTTCTAGATCTAATGTAGCAAACCAAGAATGTTTACCATAGGCATCAGCTAACATACACTATATAGCCAGAGGTTTGTAGAAACCTGACCATCAACCTATACGAGTTTGCTGGACATTCCATTCAAAAACCATATAGAGCTGGTCTCCTTTTGAGGTTATAAAAACAAAAGGCTTTCCAGAACATTGGAGGATGTCTGTGGGAATCTGTGCCCATTTGTAAGGTGAAGTTGGATGATTAGACCTGGCTCACAATTAGAGTTCTAGTTCATCCCAAAGGTGGTCAGAAGGGTTGAGGTCAGGTGCTATGCAGGCCACTCTAGTTCCTCCACACTAAACTGCTCAAATCATGCCTTAATAGACCTGACTTTGTACACAGGCACAATCCTCCTGAACAGAAAAGGCCTTCATCAAACAGTTTTCCAAAAGATTGGAAGAGCACAATTGTCTAAAATGTCTTTGTACGCTGTAGTATTAAAGTGTTACTAAACCAACAGTAAAATCAGTCTATATATGCAAGAAAGCATGTGCGTTATACTCATAGAACCTAAAAGGGTTAATCCTCTGCATTGTGTAAAAAAGCCATTTGATGTCTTCTCTGATCCACCCCTTCTAACAGTGTGCCCCTCTTATCTCCTGATGAGACATGTGGAGTCACTCTGCACATGCTCAGTTTAGTGTGTATTGCTAGAGAGGAGTTTTTTCTTGGGAGAATGCATGTGATCAGCACTGTTCAGACAGTTCAGGGGTTCTGCATCCTCCTAGATCAGAATTAAAACTCTGAAAAGCTATAACATGTGCTCTGTTAGACACTGATAGAAGTCACAGGACTGCTCTAACTGCTGATGAGAAAAGGTATATAGCAGTTTAGATTTACTACAATAATTATACTTCCATGTTCTGTGTACTGTGGGAGACCAGATATAGTGAATGCAAGGTCCTGGGTTTAGTAACACTTTAACAGAACCCTTTGCTAGGAACACCAAAACTGTCATTGGGAAGAGTTTCTATATATCTTACTTCTCTGACTAAAATTAAAGCAATACTAAACCCAAAACCCTGCATTCACTATATCTGGTCTCCCACAGTACATACAACATGGAAATGCAATTATTTTAGTAAATATAAACTGATAAATACCTTTTCTCATCAGCAGTATATAGCAGTCTTGTGACTTCACCAGAGCACTGGTTAAAGCTTGTAGGAGGAGTTTTCCTTCAGCTCTAGGAGGATGCAAAGCCCCTGATCCTCTGTCTGGACAGTGCTAACTGACCATGTGCTGGTCACATGCACTCTCCCAAAAGAGGTAAAAAAAAAAACAAACTAAAAAAAAGCCTAGCAATACACACCAAACTGAGCATGTGCCTACAAATTCAGTCTATCAGGTGGTCATTTCAACAAGATGGGCAAAGAAGAGCAGATCAAACAGCTTTTTTACACAATGCAGATGATTAACCCCTTAGTTTCCACAGCGAGTATAACAAGTATGCTTTACTGCATGTATAGACTGATTCTACTATTCTGGGTTTACTAGCACTTTAACGTTATATTGCTTTTGAAGAAGAAAAAAAAAAAAAAAAAAAAAAAAAAAAAACACACAACAGTATAATACCATAACTATCTGAAATTAATTAACCTAGTAAAAGCAAAAACAACCCAGGTCTCTATCAGTGTAACACAGACCCAGCATCAAATACCATTTTCATGTTAATTGTAGTATGTTCAGTAATGTGCCAGTATTTGTTACATATCACTGAGATCACAGTACTCCTGACAATGCCATTCCTCCTCATAAAGACGGCAACATCTTTCTTCAGGTGTCATCCTGGGCCACCATCTACTTCCTGGACCACCTCAGATGTCGCAATCATTTAATTCCTGGTGCCTGGTTTCTTGGCTGTGTTCACAGATATCTGACAAAGAGCCATCTTTGCTTCAGCCTCTTACTTGTGATTTGCTACAAAGTTACAGGATTGCAGTTTCATCACCGATGGGAGAAAAGACTGAGGGAATGCTTCCTCCTGCCTGCAGCAGACTGATTACATCTCAACCTAGGCAAAGTCACCAGACTTGAATTAAAGTGTCGATGTTTAATAACAAAAGGTGGAAATTTGTCAAACAATACACTTTTGGTGCATGCTACACCTGTCAGTAATGGATTATTACAGCTCTAACAGTCAGCACAGTGGTTTACTAAACAAAGAAAGGCTGTACAGTTATGGTACTATTCGATACGAGAAGATTAGCAGGACTCTGTATGAGTTTAAGAAAATACCAAAAGGGCCACTTTAAGACCTTCTAATGCAAGTAGAGTACTAGAGTGAAACTCAAGTTACAGTATAGAATCCTTCTTCCCTCCACCTTGTCATTAAATTATGATGCAGACCTCAGGCGAGCAAGGCATTGCCTGTAGCTTGTAGCAGTCCATAGCTGTGTCTTTATGTGCATCAGCTCTCACTGAGCTGGCTCAGTGTAGTACTGCTTCACCACTGGATTATACATCTATGGGCTACCTCCATCAGCCCTGAGCTCATGTATGGGCTATCAATTATTCACAAACATCGTTCAGTGAAAGCTCATGTAAGCAAAGCCGCTATACAAGCTGCTAGTAGCTGCAGTACACTTGGACATGTTGGATGCTGAAGACCCAGCAGTGCCTCTAACTCTAGAGGAGAATGAGAGATTCCATACAAAGGAGGCAGCATGCCATTTTAAGAGGCGCTCCCGTTATATTTTTGCCTTTGATGGAATATACTTGGAAAATATATAAATATTTCCAAATATAAGAAAAGGCACGTAAAAGGAGCTCTATTTTGCTGTACAGTGTTTTTTGCAGCTCCCCCCCCCCCCCCATTTTTGTTAATAGAGAAATAAAAATAAGGAAGGAAAACACACTTTGCAAAGCAACATGGAAAGATGTTCTTAAAGCTATATAAATATTTCATATTCCAGATAGACCAAACAGCCTAGAGTGCATGGAACACCTCCCTTGGCACTTGGAAAACACTATCCGAGGGGTCAGAAAAACAAATTTTAGGTGGGTGCTCTCTAACAGAGAGTCAATGTTTCTCCAACAAAGTACGAGATGGATCTACGCATTGGCTCTCCAATAGAGTTAAAAGGCATTTAACAGTGTAGGGCACAGGTGTCAAACTCTCTAGGAGAGCCAGAGTATTAAAACTGTTCCAGAGCTAATGCATACACCCACCTCAAACTCTGTTAACGTATGAGGTGGATGTACTAATTGGCTCTCCAACAGAGTCTGAGATGGTACTTGTTGGCTCTCCGTTGGAAAGCCAATGAGTACCACCTCAACGCTGTTGGAGAGCCAAATAGTATTTATACTTCATACTCTATTGCAGAGCCAATGCATACACTCACCTCAAACTGTATTGCAGTGCCAATGAATGCACTCTCTTCAAACTCTGTTGGAGAGCCAGTTAATACACCTAAATATATAGTGATGCAGCGCTAATTAAAATAAACATTCATTGGTGACATGGAGTGTATAAAAACAAATAAACATATAAAGGTCTAGAGAGCAGACCTATAGGTGATCTAACAATCGTGACCCCAATCCACACGAGGATAGGATAAAATCGTGACCCCAGGTGCCCCGATTGGGACGCAATGCAACTTCAACAAGTGAATCCCTGCTGAGGGATCAACACATAGCACCATGTGAAACACACATATCACATATAAGTAATATCAGTGTCAAAAGTTCATAAATCTGTGTTGTAATCTTCCTGATCATGCACGATGTGGATGTCAACACACCATCAATGTGAACCCAAAGGAATGGCTACAATGGCCTCTCACCTCCACTTTGTGACCCTGCAGGGTCACAAAGCAAAATAACTCCCCTCTGGATCCTCAAAGTAACCGCTCTTTCAACCAGATGGTGCAAGCAGATAATATGGATTCAATACTCCAGTGGACCGGTCAGTACTGTCATAAGCACTCTCATAAACATCTCAGCTCATATGCCCATAAAACGAGAAGAGAACACAATCTCCATAGTGTAATACTGTTTTATTGGCATGTAAAAAATGAAGCCAGAAGCCAATAAAACATTGTTACACTATGGAGATTGTGTTCTTCTCGTTTTATGGGCATATGAGCTGAGATGTTTATGAGAGTGCTTATCTGTCTGCTGACCGGTCCACTGGAGTATTGAATCCATATTATCTGCTTGCAACATCTGGTTGAAAGAGCGGTTACTTTGAGGATCCAGAGGGGAGTCATTTTGCTTTGTGACCCAGCAGGGTCGCGAAGTGGAGGTCAGAGGCCATTGTAGCCATTCCTTTAGCTTCACATTGATGGTGTGTTGACATCCACATCGTGCATGATCAGGAAGATTACAACACAGATTTATGGACTTTTGACACTGATATTACTTATGTGATATGTGTGTTTCACATGGTGCTATGTGTTGATCCCTCAGCAGGGATTCACTTGTTGAGGTTGCATTGTGTCCCAATCAGGGCACCTGGGGTCACGATTTTATCCTATCCCCATGTGGACTGGGGTCACGATTGTTTGATCACCTATAGGTCTGCTCTTTAGACCTTTATGTTTGTTTTTATACACTCCATGTCACCCATGAATGTTTATTTTAATTAGCACTGCACCACTATATATTTATGTGTATTTAGGACCTATATGGTATAGGATTGGATGCTAGCTGCTTTTTAGTTTGTATATTATTCTTTTTCCCTCTAACATAAGAACGCAGGAAGACCTTGTCCCTTTTTCAGTTAATACACCTACCTCAAAATCTGTTGGAGAGCCAAAGAGTAGACTTTGAATTCTGTTGCACAGCTAATGAAAGCATTTATCTCAAAGTCTACTCTTTGGCTCTCCAAGAGAGTTAGAGGTGGTACTTGTTGGTTCTCCAACACAATTTTAGTTCTATGTACTCTTTTGGCTCTTAAAGGGTTTGAGGTGGGTGTATTCATTGATTTTACAACAGAGGTTTGAGGTGGGTGTATTCACTGATTTTACAACAGAATCTAAGGTAGTACTCACTGACTTTCCAATAGAGTTTGAGGTGGTTGTACTATCTGGCTATGCAACAAACTGTTGGGAAAAAAAAAAAATATACCCACCTCAAAGGTGGTACTCGCTGACTTTCCAACAGAATCTAAGAATCTAATCTCAAACTGTTGGAAAGCCAGTGAGTACCGCTTTAGATTGTTGGAAAACCAATGAATACAACCACCTCAAACCTCTGTTGGAAAACCAATGAATACATCTGCCTCGGCCTGTTTAAAAGCTAAAGAGTACATAGACCCAAAACTGCTAGAGAGTAAATGAGTACCACCTCATACTCTGTTGGAAAGCCAATGAATACACGCACCTCACTTTGCTGGAGAACAGACATTTTTGAAACTGCATCTTGAGTGTAAATTGTATGAATTTAGTGTAAAAAAAAAAAAAAAATAAATAGAACCCATTATAAACTATCCATCTGTGTTGCCTGTGTTTCAGATGGGAGTTGTCTGAAAATAAATCTACTTAATAAAATGCACTCATCTATTTATGGATTTGTATTCTCCATAAATAAATGGATTGTCTCTCCCACAGGAGCAGGCTAGCTGTGCACAATATTTCCATATCGCACATACTGGTAATTCTAGAAATAAACTAACTATGACTTGCAAGATTTGACAGGAGATTTCAAAATTATTTATGGTTGTTTCATATGTCTATTACCACTTCATTTCAAACTGCTGCAGAAACACCATAAATCAACAGTATCACCCTGACACATTACGTTGAAGAACAATTTAATTTCACAGAACTCACAGCAAGCAGAGGGGGAATAGGTATCCAACTCTGCCAGGGGTGTCAGATGCAGAAGATTCTTCAGCAAGCAGAGCACAGTAACATATGCAGTAGGAAAGTTAAAAGATCAAATATGCAATTTTAACCACAGAAGGGCAGCAAATATGAGAATTTTTTTTTTTATAGTAAAGAAAAAAACTTCACTAATGTACACTCACTACCCCATAATGACAAAGTAAAAACAGAATTTTAGAAATGTCTCTGAATTTAAAAAGAAAAAAATGAATTATGACATATACGTTAGTATTCAGACCAGGGGCGGACTGACAACTGACAACTCATGGGTCCCCCTGTGTCCTCACCCACACCCAAGAAAAAGCCTATGAAAGGTACCAGGGGTATCTCATGGGGCCCCCTACTGACCCCGGGCCCTCGGGCAGTGCCCGAGTGGCTAAATGGTCATTCCGCCCCTGATTCAGACCCTCTACTCAGTACTTTGTTGAACCACCTTTGGCAGCCATTACAGCCTTAAGTCTTTTTGGGGAGGATGCCACAAGCTTGGCATACCTGGATTTGGGGATTTTCTGCCATTTTTCTTTGCAAAACATCTCAAGCTCAGTCAGGTTGGATGGGACATTCAGTCGACAGCCATTTTCAGGTCTCCCCAGAGATGTTCGATAGAGTTCAAGCGAGGGCTCTGACTGGGCCTTGTAAGACATTCACAAAGTTGTCTCTAAGCCACTCCTGTGTTGTCTTGGCTGTGTGCTTAGGATTAGAGATGAGCGAAGTATTCAACAATTCGATTCGACTGATTCGGCGAATTCGTGGAAAATATTCGATTCGAGTCGAATATATTCGCTGTGAATTTAACTTAAAAAAGGGTGTTTCTAGGCTTCAGAGAGACTTAATATTAGTGCAGAACACTGTACCTTTAATTTAAATGCCCTTGGAGTCTGCTGGGGAAGAGAAATAATACTGTCAGTCAGTATGACATGCAGATGAGTGCCGTCGATCTTAGAATCACCGCACACTTCACTCATTTGGCCAGTCACGGTGCCAAAACCAGTGTTTGGAGCCACAGTGTGGCGGTGGAGGCAGCAGCAATGGGAGGCCATACAGCAACCTATGACAAAATGGAAACCAGCAGGAGTGTGAGGAGACCTCAAAGTGGCACATGGCAGAGTGGGAGCAATGGGAGGCGAGACAGGGACCCATGTCACACTGTGGATCCAGCAGCAGCGTGACGAGGCGGTACGGGGGCCCATGGCAGATTTGGGGCCTGGCAGCACCTATGGGAGGCCTGTAATCTGCCAGCAACCTATGACAAAATGGAAACCAGCAGGAGTGTGAGGAGACCTGAAAGTAGCACATGGCAGAGTGGGAGCAATGGGAGGCGGTACAGGGACCCATGTCACACTGTGGACCCAGCAGCAGCGTGACCAGGCGGTACGGGGGCCCATGGCAGATTACAGGCCTGGCAGCAGCAATGGGAGGCCCGTAATCTGCCAGCACCCTATGACAAAAAAATGGAACACACCAGCAGTGTGTGAGGAGACCTGAAAGTGGCACATGGCAGAGTGTGGCGATGGAGACAGCAGCAATGGGAGGCCGTACAGGGACCCATGAGAGACTGTGGACCTGGCAGCAGCATGAGGAGGCGGTATAGGGGCCCATGGCAGATTAGGGGCCTGGCAGCAGCTATAGGAGGCCCGTAATCTGCCAGCACCCTATGACAAAAAATTGAACACACCAGCAGTGTGTGAGGAGACCTGAAAGTGGCACATGGCAGAGTGTGGCGATGGAGACAGCAGCAATGGGAGGCCGTACAGGGACCCATGAGAGACTCTGGACCTGGCAGCAGCATGAGGAGGCGGTATAGGGGCCCATGGCAGATTAGGGGCCTGGCAGAAGCTATGGGAGGCCCGTAATCTGCCAGCACCCTATGACAAAAAATGGAACACACCAGCAGTGTGAGGAGACCTGAAAGTGGCACATGTTTGGGGCATGATTCATGGCGGATTTAGTCAGTTGTGTCAGGAACTGGTGGTTTGAAATCCAGACTAATCCACGCCTGATTCATTTTCACAAACATGAGTCTCTCCACACTTTGGGTGGACAGTCGTGTCCTCCGCGGACTTACAATACCTCCTGCCGCACTAAACACGTGCTCCGATGCCACGCTACTGGCCGGGCATGACAGCCTTTCAAGGGCAAATTCAGCTAGTTGGGGCCAAAGGTCAAGTTTCGTTGCCCAGTAGTCAAGGGGATTGTCTACCTCGGTTGGCAGGGTGCTGTCCAAGTAGGCCTAAGCCTGTTGTTTGAGGTCCTGCTCCAGTTCCACCTGATGCTGCTGCTGCTGCGGCTGGTTAGTAGTTTCCTCACTGCGCTGGTGAAGAAAGCTACTCATCATCGACTGCAGACTGAGGCAGCCGCTGCTGGTGGAGCTGCCACTGCTCCTACCACCCCACCCCTCCCCTGCTGCCATGGCAGCGGAACGCGAGCGCACAGGGCCCACAGTGTCTGAGGATGGACGTTGGCGCAGAAAGGCAGAGACCAGCTGACTACATAGGTGGTTTTTAAAGTACGTTATTTTGGCCTCCCTCTCAGCAGGTGTGAAAAAGGCCACCATTTTTGAATGGTAGCGAGGGTCCAACAAGGTGGACAGCCAAAAGTCATCCCTCTGTCTGATGGTTATTATTCGGCTGTCGCTACGCAAGCAAGCGAGCATGCTATGGGCCATTTGTGCCAAAGAATGCGAGGGACTCCCTGCCTCCATCTCCACAGCATACTGCCACGGTGCGTCTGGGTCCTCTGTCTCCTCCTCCTCCTCCTCTACCAGATGCTCCTGCTCCTCCACTCCTGTCCGCTGAGTGGAAAAACCACCCATTTCACTCAATAATTCCTGAGCACCAATGTCCTCCTCTACCTCCTCCTCTTCTTCCTGTCCTGCCCCCACAGGGGTCATGTGGCGTTGAGATCTGTGCGCCACGTCTACCGCACCCTGACCAGCCATTGTTAACAGCATTTGTTCCAGGACGTGCAACAGAGGAATGACGTCGTTCATCCCATAGTCCTGCCGACTCACGAATAGCGTGGCCTCCTCAAAGGGCCTAAGCAAGCGCAGGTGTCACGCATGAGCTGCCAATGGCTGACATCTAAGTTACACAGGGAGTACCTTTATCCGCTTTTAACATCAGGAAATCTGTGATGGCCTTTCGCTGTTCGTAAAGGCGGTCTAACATATGTAGGGTTGAATTCCACCTTGTTGCAACGTCGCAGATCAGGCGATGCTGTGCAATTCCGTTCTGCCGCTGCAGCTCAAGGAGGGTGTGCTTTGCAGTGTAGGAATGGCTGAAATGCATGCAAAGTTTACGTGACATTTTAAGGATGTCTTGCAGTGGGATGGTGGATTTTAGGAACCGCTTGACAACCAGATTGAACACGTGAGCCATGCATGGCACAACCTTCCTTGACGCAGAGCAGACACCATGTTCTTTCCGTTGTCGGTCAACATGGTTCCGATTTTCAGTTTGCGCGGAGACAGCCATCTGTCGATTTCTCTGTTCATTACACTCAGAAGTTCCTCCCCTGTGTGACTACGTTCGCCAAGGCATACCAGGTGCAGCACAGCGTGACACCGTTGCGCCCTGCACATGTGATATGCCGGTCGGGTAATGGGACTTGGCACGGGGGTGGCGGCTGAGGACACGAAGGAAGAAGAGGTGGTAGAGGCGGACATCTTTTGTGGACCGAGGACGTGCAAACGTGGAGGCAAAAGCGGCGTGACCTGTCCAAGTTGCTGGTGCGGCTGTGACGGCACCACGTTCACCCAGTGGGCCGTAAATGACATGTACTGTCCCTGACCGTAGTTACAGCTCCACACGTCGGCGCTGCCGTGCACTTTGGCAGAGACCGACATGCTCAAAGACTGGCCCACCATCTCTTCTACATGTGAATGCAGGGCTGGCACTGCCTTTTTGGCGAAGAAATGATGGCTTGGCACTCTCCACCACGGCGCGGCACAAGCCGTCATTTCTCGGAAAGGTGCTGAGTCCACCACTTGGAAAGGGAGGGACTGCAGCACCAGCAACTTGGACAGGAGGACGTTCAGCTTTTGCACCGTCGGGTGCGTGCTCGCAAACTGTTGTCTCTTGGAAACGGATTCCAAAAAAGACTGCTGACGGAATCCGTGAAGAGGAGTAGCAGGAGAAGGAGCATCTGAACGAGCGGAAGATGCCAACGAGCGACAACTCCCCTCAGCAGAGGTGTTGGAGCCTTGACTGGCTGATTGAGGGCGATTGACGTCGGGTCACGGAGCAAGTAACGGAGCGGGTGATGGAGCGGGGGCTGGGGCGGGCAGAACCGCCGTATCTTTATCACGGTTTTCCCAGGCCACCAAATGGCGACGCTGCATATGCTGCCGCAACGCTGTAGTCCCAACATGGGCCCCCTGGCCACGCTTGACTTTCTGGCCACATAGTCGACATACGGCTACGTTTACTTCCTCGGGCGGCTTGACGAAAAATTGCCACACCGCCGAGTAGGAAACTTTGCTCCCGATACTCCTCACTGGCTGACTGCTGCTTCCTCCGTGCACACCGGCACCACTACTGGCCGTGGTGGTAGGCTGCAGTGGAGCTGGTGCTCTACTCCGTGGCCGTTTGGCTCCACTGACACTGCTGCGACCCTGCTGCCTCCTGGGCAACCCACCGACTGTTTTGCTCGCTGCCAAGCTGCCACCCTCTTCTCCTGATGATGCGGAAGAAATTGCCTGATGACGACGAGGCTGCCAAGTGCGATCAACCTCCTCATCATCAAGTAGGGTCTCCGCCTCACTACTAGCCCCCTCGGCTGCGTCTGGGTCAGGAGACAGACCTGTCTCTAGACCGGCTACCGAGCCACTCTCCTCGCCAGTACTTCTTCGCCTGGCTGCTGAAAAGGCGGATGTCTCCCCCCGTTCCTGACCGCCCTCTGTTAGCTCTTCCTCACTGTACAGTGGGGCTGAGCCCACAGCATGTGATACTTCGCTTGGTGAGGGAACACCAAAGGACAGGGGCAGGTAGAGGACACGTGATTTCAGTGGGCTTGCTCCCGGGCCATGCCAACTAACGGTTGTGTCTGACGTACCCACCGACAGTTGGCTGTAGGTGTCAGAGGTGACCTGGGAAGAGGAAGACGACCGAGCCAACCAATCGATGACGGCAGGGTTGTCGGTGGAGACACGACCGCTGGATGACACCGGGAGCACTGGCCTCTGGCTGCGACTAGTGCTGCCTCGACCCCTTCCTCTGCTGCCACGTCTGCTCGCTCCTAAAACATTGCCTCCTCTGCCACTCCTCTGCATGTTGTCTGACATACTCTTTAATTCAACGATTCTGTGTCCCTGAGTAACGGTTCTGTGTCTGTCCCTCAGTAACGGTTCTGTGTCTGTCCCTCAGTAACGGTTCTGTGTCTGGCCCTGAGTAACAATTCTGTGGCCCTAAGTAACGGTTCTGTGGCCCTCAGAATCGTTACCGAGGGCCACAGAACCGTTACCGAGGGCCACAGAACCGTTACCGAGGGCCACAGAACCGTTACCGAGGGCCACAGAACCGTTACCGAGGGCCACAGAACCGTTACCGAGGGCCACAGAATCGTTACCGAGGGCCACAGAACCGTTACCGAGGGCCACAGAACCGTTACCGAGGGCCACAGAACCGTTACCGAGGGCCACAGAACCGTTACCGAGGGCCACAGAACCGTTACCGAGGGCCACAGAACCGTTACCGAGGGCCACAGAACCGTTACCGAGGGCCACAGAACCGTTACCGAGGGCCACAGAATTGTTACTCAGGGACAGACACAGAATTGTTACCGAGGGACACAGAATTGTTACTGTGTCTGTCCCTGAGTAACGTTTCTGTGGCCCTGAGTAACGTTTCTGTGGCCCTGAGTAACGTTTCTGTGGCCCTGAGTAACGTTTCTGTGGCCCTGAGTAACGTTTCTGTGGCCCTGAGTAACGTTTCTGTGGCCCTGAGTAACGTTTCTGTGGCCCTGAGTAACGTTTCTGTGGCCCTGAGTAACGTTTCTGTGGCCCTGAGTAACGTTTCTGTGGCCCTGAGTAACGTTTCTCTGGCCCTGAGTAACGTTTCTCTGGCCCTGAGTAACGTTTCTCTGGCCCTGAGTAACGTTTCTCTGGCCCTGAGTAACGTTTCTCTGGCCCTAAGTAACGTTTCTCTGGCCCTAAGTAACGTTTCTCTGGCCCTAAGTAACGTTTCTCTGGCCCTAAGTAACGTTTCTCTGGCCCTAAGTAACGTTTCTCTGGCCCTAAGTAACGTTTCTCTGGCCCTAAGTAACGTTTCTCTGGCCCTAAGTAACGTTTCTCTGGCCCTAAGTAACGTTTCTCTGGCCCTAACTCTGTCCCTAATACAGAGCGGTCTGCCTCTCTTGAATGACTGGAGGCAAATGGAGAATTCTAAAATGGCCACCATTTATAGCTCGACCATTACACAGTGCTGGCTGGCTGGCTGCTGATTGGCTAATGCGATCACATGTCATTAATGAATGCATTATGAGTCAGCGCGCCTTGTCCGCGCGCCTTCCCAGACATCCCTGCTCCGTCGCCGCACATGTCGCCGCCATTTTAGGAAAAATTTTGCGCCGAATCCGAAAATTATCATACTTCGGATGCGCGAATCGAAATTTTTTCCAATTTTCCAATATTCGAAACGAATTCCACTTCGCCTACTTCGATTCGCTCATCTCTACTTAGGATCATCATGTCGAAAGGTGAACCTTTGGCCCAGTCTTAAGTTTTCATTGAGGATATCTCTGTACTTTGCTCCATTCATTTTTCCCTTAACCCTGACCAGTCTTCCAGTTCCTGCTGCTGAAAAACACCCCCACGGCATGATGTGGCCACTACCATGCTTGAGTGTTGGGATGGTATTGGGCATGTGATGAGCAGTGCCTGGTTTCCTTCAAACATAATTAGAATTGAGGCAAAACAGTTAATTCTTTGTTTCATCAGACCAGAGAATATTTGTCAGGGATCTCCTCGATCCCTGCCGCGATGGTCCCGGCGCAGGCGCAGTGCACCGCCCTGTGCAGGGACACGGGCACTAGGTCCGGGCTGGCCGCGGCGTTCGAGTTCGCGCATGCGCAGTAGAAGCCGCGGCCGCCCGCTGGGCACCAATGGCAGCGCAGGGCGGGATATTTAAATGGCCCTGAGCCGTCATTCAGTGCCTTCTGGTCTTCCCTGCATCCTGTGAACCTGTGATCCTGTACCCCTTGTAAGTTTTGACCCGGATTGAACCTGACCTTGCTGCTTTCTCCTGCTCTGACCCTTGCTTTGCCTGACCTCTCTCCTGGATGCCCCCTATTGGATTTGACCTGCTGTTGCTGACCTGGCGTGTGACCCGACCATTCTATGCCCGCTGCCTTGTACCTTGCCGTCCTCTGTTACCTACCCGGCCCGTCTGACCTTGCTCATCCATCCATCCCTTGCAGTGGGGTCTTCCGACCTCCTCACATCAGACTCTTCCCCGTGGAAGCCCCTTGCGCATACTACTACCACTGACGGGCGCACCCGGTAGTCACGACCTGGTCTCAGGGAGCTCCAAGTCCATCCCCACCATCAGGGGCCCTGGTGAACAAGCACCCTGGGACTTAGATTCCGTGCGCTGGGGACGCCTATTCAGTGGAGTGCTAGTAGTACCGCCGGGCGGTCCCTTACAATATTGTTCCTCACAGTCCTTCAGGCGCTTTTTGGCCAACTCCAAGAGGGCTTTCATGTGTTTTGCACTGAGGAAAGGCTTCCGTCTAGCCATGAGTAACCATCGGGTTCTTGGCCAGCCTTTACTTAGGCCCTTCTCCATCGATTGATCAGTTCGGCCAGGCGACCAGCTATTTGAAGAATCCTGGTTTTGCCAAACGTCTTCCGTTTGCTAAATTGCACTAAACTGAAGGTTCTCATGAGCACCGTGGCCTCCATAATTCTCAATCAAGATGTAGAAACATCTCAGCGACAATCGAGAAATGGGAGACACCTTAGCTAAATTGAAATCATTGCTGCAAAGGGTCTGAATATTTATGGC